>NC_092101.1:43472073-43524573 GCF_045679555.1 Salvelinus alpinus | reverse complement strand
TTTGGTTAACTGATTGCCCCTTGCTGGCATATGTAAGTATTTACCCAGTAATTAATTTAAACCTATCATTTTCAATTGGGTAAACATATTGATTATTTTGAGTTTTAACTATCAATTTGAATTGGATTCAATTTTTAGTTTTTTATTTTATTTTGATTTGTGTAAACTAATTTATTCCATTGAGTTGGGTTAACGTTTTACTTCAAGTTAGATAAACATATTATTTTAAGATTCAAACCTAATCCCAACCTTAACCCCAACGCTAACCCTAACTCTGACCCCAATGGCCCTGCTACACTACAGCCATTGGACATCAGCCATTGAGGGAATGCTTCCTTTGAAATCAATAAAAGATGCTATACTGCCTGTGTTGGGCTCGCGTTGCGTCACGTCCAATGGCAGCGTTTTGTTTGCATGTGGCCTCCACTGTACACCACTGGTTATTTTACTATGAAGTCAACAAGCTACTAGCGAACACAAACTCTAGCTAGGTAGCTACATTGACTGTTCACAATGTAAACAAAAGCAACTTGTGTACAATCTTTTAGTACAACCACTAGCAACTACTTAATGAGTACTTGCGAAAAACCGGACCGAAGCTATTGTACTCATGATCGATGAATATGGTGCAGTACTGTAGGAGAACATAGAATAAAGAGGCTCTTCCCCTCTAGTCCTTTACGCTCTAAAAACAACTCTGTGTAGCAGGCAGAACATCACATCAATACGATGCTGATGGCAAAGCAACATGTAGAGTGTATAGTGGAGCTGCAATGTAACATGCAGGGTGGAGTGAGTAATATTAGCCCCCTGGCACAGACAGGAAGAAGATCCCTCTTCCCCGTCCCCTCCTCCCCCGCTACTCTCATCTTCCCCCGCTACTCTCTTCTTCCCCCGCTACTCTCATCTTCCCCCTCTTCCCCGTGCCCTCTTCCCCGTGCCCTCTTACCCGTGCCCTCTTCCCCCGCTATTCTCCTCTTCCCCCGCTACACTCATCTTCCCCCGCTACTCTCATCTTCCCCCCTCTTCCCCGTCGCCTCTTCCACTGCTACTCTCCTCTTCCCCCTCTTCCCCGTGCCCTCTTCCCCCGCTACTCTCATCTTCCCCCGCTACTCTCATCTTCCCCCGCTACTCTCATCTTCCCCCGCTACTCTCATTTTCCCCCTCTTCCCCGTACCCTCTTCTCCCGCTACACTCATCTTCCCCCGCTACTCTCAGCTTCCCCGTCGCCTCTTCCCCCTCTACTCTCCTCTTCCCCCTTCATCTCTCTGGTCTGGGAGGGTGGCCCAGGAGGGATGTTAAACATCTGTTCAGCATGTGTTGTCAATCCCACCTCTCTAACGCCCTGCCTCTGTTCTCCTTTGCTCTGAGGTGGGCTGCTGTGGGCACAAGTACAAGTCCCCCCACCCCTTTCTCTCTCTCTTCTTTCTCTCCAGTCACACCCATCTCTTTTTCTCCCTATCTCTCCATCGCTTGCTCCCTTCTTACCCCACTTTCACTCTCCCCCTCCCTCCATCTCCCTCTCCCTACCAGTCTCCTCTGACACAAAGTCCTCTTGTATTCCATTGGACTGTGTACACCATGTGTATCCTGTGCATATGAATAATAAACTTGACTCCTCCCACCCTAAACCCAGGCCAGCTAATAACACCTCCAACCACCCAACAAAAACACAGCACTGTTGCGTTCTTTTCAGCCCTTGCTCCTTTCATATTCTGCTGCGTAGCGTTTTCTCCAACACTGAATAAATGTTGACTTTATTTTGGTTCTGTCGAATTCCTCGGCAGGCTTTGCTTCCATGGATTGGGTTGGGTGCTTGTGGGCCTTATAAGGTTCTGTGTGGCAGAGAGAAGGTTTTACTGTGTGCTGCATTCCTGAAACACTCTCCCTCTCTCTTCCCCCTGTTCCTCTCCCTCTCACTACACCCTGTCCCTCTCCCTCTCTCTTCCCCCTGTCCCTCTCCCTCTCTCTTCCCCCTGTCCCTCTCCCTCTCACTACACCCTGTCCCTCTCCCTCTCTCTTCCCCATGTCCCTCTCCCTCTCTCTTCCCCCTGTCCCTCTCCCTCTCACTACACCATGTCCCTCTCCCTCTCTCTTCCCCCTGTTCCTCTCCCTCTCACTACACCCTGTCCCTCTCCCTCTCTCTTCCCCATGTCCCTCTCCCTCTCTCTTCCCCCTGTCCATCTCCCTCTCACTACACCATGTCCCTCTCCCTCTCTCTTCCCCCTGTTCCTCTCCCTCTCACTACACCCTGTCCCTCTCTCTTCCCCCTGTCCCTCTCCCTCTCTCTTCCCCCTGTCCCTCTCCCTCTCTCTTCCCCCTGTCCCTCTCCCTCTCTCTTCCCCCTGTTCCTCTCCCTCTCTCTTCCCCTTGTTCCTCTCCCTCTCACTACACCATGTCCCTCTCCCTCTCTCTTCCCCCTGTCCCTCTCCCTCTCACTACACCATGTCCCTCTCCCTCTCTCTTCCCCCTGTTCCTCTCCCTCTCTATTCCCCCTGTTCCTCTCCCTCTCTCTTCCCCCTGTCCCTCTCCCTCTCTCTTCCCCCTGTTCCTCTCCCTCTCTCTTCCCCCTGTTCCTCTCCCTCTCTCTTCCCCCTGTCCCTCTCCCTCTCTCTTCCCCCTGTCCCTCTCCCTCTCACTACACCATGTCCCTCTCCCTCTCTCTTCCCCCTGTTCCTCTCCCTCTCACTACACCCTGTCCCTCTCCCTCTCTCTTCCCCATGTCCCTCTCCCTCTCTCTTCCCCCTGTCCCTCTCCCTCTCACTACACCATGTCCCTCTCCCTCTCTCTTCCCCCTGTCCCTCTCCCTCTCACTACACCATGTCCCTCTCCCTCTCTCTTCCCCCTGTTCCTCTCCCTCTCTCTTCCCCCTGTTCCTCTCCCTCTCTCTTCCCCCTGTTCCTCTCCCTCTCTCTTCCCCCTGTCCCTCTCCCTCTCTCTTCCCCCTGTTCCTCTCCCTCTCTCTTCCCCCTGTTCCTCTCCCTCTCTCTTCCCCCTGTCCCTCTCCCTCTCTCTTCCCCCTGTCCCTCTCCCTCTCACTACACCATGTCCCTCTCCCTCTCTCTTCCCCCTGTCCCTCTCCCTCTCACTACACCATGTCCCTCTCCCTCTCTCTTCCCCCTGTCCCTCTCCCTCTCTCTTCCCCCTGTCCCTCTCCCTCTCTCTTCCCCCTGTCCCTCTCCCTCTCACTACACCATGTCCCTCTCCCTCTCTCTTCCCCCTGTTCCTCTCCCTCTCTCTTCCCCCTGTCCCTCTCCCTCTCTCTTCCCCCTGTCCCTCTCCCTCTCTCTTCCCCCTGTTCCTCTCCCTCTCTCTTCCCCCTGTACCTCTCCCTCTCTCTTTCCCCTGTTCCTCTCCCTCTCTCTTCCCCCTGTTCCTCTCCCTCTCTCTTTCCCCTGTCCCTCTCCCTCTCTCTTTCCCCTGTACCTCTCCCTCTCTCTTTCCCCTGTTCCTCTCCCTCTCTCTTTCCCCTGTTCCTCTCCCTCTCTCTTCCCCCTGTACCTCTCCCTCTCTCCCCCCTGTCCCTCTCCCTCTCTATTCCCCCTGTTCCTCTCCCTCTCTCTTCCCCCTGTTCCTCTCCCTCTCTCTTCCCCCTGTACCTCTCCCTCTCTCTTCCCCCTGTACCTCTCCCTCTCTCTTTCCCCTGTGCCTCTCTCTCTCTCTTCCCCCTGTTCCTCTCCCTCTCTCTTTCCCATGTCCCTCTCCCTCTCTCTTCCCCCTGTACCTCTCCCTCTCTCCCCCATGTTCCTCTCCCTCTCTCTTCCCCCTGTTCCTCTCCCTCTCTCTTCCCCCTGTTCCTCTCCCTCTCTCTTCCCCCTGTTCCTCTCCCTCTCTCTTCCCCCTGTCCCTCTCCCTCTCTCTTCCCCCTGTCCCTCTCCCTCTCACTACACCATGTCCCTCTCCCTCTCTCTTCCCCCTGTCCCTCTCCCTCTCACTACACCCTGTCCCTCTCCCTCTCTCTTCCCCATGTCCCTCTCCCTCTCTCTTCCCCCTGTCCCTCTCCCTCTCACTACACCATGTCCCTCTCCCTCTCTCTTCCCCCTGTCCCTCTCCCTCTCACTACACCATGTCCCTCTCCCTCTCTCTTCCCCCTGTTCCTCTCACTCTCTCTTCCCCCTGGTCCTCTCCCTCTCACTACACCATGTCCCTCTCCCTCTCTCTTCCCCCTGTCCCTCTCCCTCTCTCTTCCCCCTGTTCCTCTCCCTCTCTCTTCCCCCTGTTCCTCTCCCTCTCTCTTCCCCCCCTCCCTCTCCCTCTCGCTTCCCTCTGTCCCTCTCCCTCTCTCTTCCCCCTGTTCCTCTCCCTCTCTCTTCCCCCTGTACCTCTCCCTCTCTCTTTCCCCTGTTCCTCTCCCTCTCTCTTCCCCCTGTACCTCTCCCTCTCTCTTTCCCCTGTACCTCTCCCTCTCTCTTTCCCCTGTTCCTCTCCCTCTCTCTTCCCCCTGTTCCTCTCCCTCTCTCTTCCCCCTGTACCTCTCCCTCTCTCTTCCCCCTGTTCCTCTCCCTCTCTCTTCCCCCTGTTCCTCTCCCTCTCTATTCCCCCTGTTCCTCTCCCTCTCTCTTTCCCCTGTTCCTCTCCCTCTCTCTTCCCCCTGTTCCTCTCCCTCTCTCTTTCCCCTGTTCCTCTCCCTCTCTCTTTCCCCTGTTCCTCTCCCTCTCTCTTTCCCCTGTTCCTCTCCCTCTCTCTTCCCCCTGTCCCTCTCCCTCTCTCCCCCCTGTTCCTCTCCCTCTCTCTTCCCCCTGTACCTCTCCCTCTCTCCCCCTGTTCCTCTCCCTCTCTCTTTCCCCTGTTCCTCTCCCTCTCTCTTTCCCCTGTTCCTCTCCCTCTCTCTTTCCCCTGTTCCTCTCCCTCTCTCTTCCCCCTGTACCTCTCCCTCTCTCCCCCCTGTTCCTCTCCCTCTCTCTTTCCCCTGTTCCTCTCCCTCTCTCTTCCCCCTGTACCTCTCCCTCTCTCCCCCATGTTCCTCTCCCTCTCTCTTTCCCCTGTTCCTCTCCCTCTCTCTTCCCCCTGTACCTCTCCCTCTCTCCCCCCTGTTCCTCTCCCTCTCTCTTTCCCCTGTTCCTCTCCCTCTCTCTTTCCCCTGTTCCTCTCCCTCTCTCTTCCCCTTTTCCACTCTCTCTGTCTCTCTGTCTCTCTCTCTCTCTCTGTCTCTGTCTCTGTGACAGGCTGATATCCAAGGATCCATCAGAAGATGATCAATGTTCACAGAGAAAAAACCAGACTTCAAACATTCATCTTGGCCTAAATTGAATGAGAGCTGATGTTTTGGCGGTGTCGGAGGTGTTGGAAATGTCAAACCGGTGAGCAGCTGCTCTTGATCATTGTCTCGTAGCCACACCCGTCCTACTGGCGTTAGAAGTTCAGAACCAGAAAGTGTAGGCTATATATAAATAATGTTGCTCAAATTGAAAATGAATAAACTAAGTAATGATTTCTATCGGCCTTATCAAGGTGTAGATTACATCTCACATTCCAGTGTTCCAATTTGTAAACAGGCTGCATGAGATTTCTGTTAATGCGACTCCATGCAGCTTTAGGTATAATGCCAGGAGCTGCTTGTGGATTTGACAGCTCTAACACAGTTCCACCTCCGACACCTCCAAAACAACCGCTAACCGGATCTGATGTTCATTTATTTCCACTAAACACAGTTGTAGCAGATTTCATCTGCGCAATTCATCTTTCTACATCCACGACGTTGAACTTTATTCATATGATGTTACAGCATTATTCCGTTCATATGATATTAATAAAGCTGTTTAGAAGGTCTGTTGTTTCTAAACAGATCCCTGTGTCTTTGAACAGGGCAGCGTATGACCCAGACAGACGATGACATCAGCTAAATTACACTTTGAATGTCATTATCCTTCGTCTTCAGCTGGCCAAACTGCTGACTAATGTCTCTGTGTGTAGCAGTGCCACCTGACCTGCACCCGTCTTGTCTGTCTGTCCGTTCGTCAGTCTGTGTCTCAAGGCCCCCAGCGTTCACAGCTCAGAGTCATACTCCAGGCCAGATAAGTCTAATCATTATTACACACGTCATCCTCCTCCCCTCCCCTATCTCTGGCATGTCAGCAAGGTTTTTACATCGGGCATGCAGACAGACAGCCTTCAGAAGAGGTCCCAGTGGCTATGAAGCCGTGTCAGGCAGAGCAGAGGGGGCCTGATGTATCAGCAGCTGTCCCACGCAAGGCCTGGCCAGAGATTAATATGTGGGCAAGAGAAGGGGGGTATGTCTGTAACGGCACAAAGTTACAGCCTATCTCAAATACTGTATCAAGGCAAGGGACAAGCACATCAAGTGCTGCCGTACGATTAGATTCATTATACATGTGTGTGTCTAACCAGATGTTAATCTTCGATTTAGCAGGAATTTGACTATTTATTGGCAAATAGTGAACCATAACGAAGTAATAGTGAATAGTGAAGTTGCTCAATACTAGCTTTGTATCTGCGGTGGCTATTCGAGCTTGAACGAAGGAAAAAGTGAGCGAGAGAGAAGGAAACAGTAGGTGAGAGAGAAGGAAACAGTAGGTGAGAGAGAAGGAAACAGTAGACAAGAGAAAAGGAAACAGTAGGCAAGAAAAAAGGAAACAGTAGGTGAGAGAGAAGGAAAAAGTGAGCGAGAGAGAAGGAAACAGTAGGCGAGAGAGAAGGAAACAGTAGACAAGAGAAAAGGAAACAGTAGGCAAGAAAAAAGGAAACAGTAGGCTAGAGAGAAGGAAACAGTAGGCTCTCTCCACTGGGATTCTCTGCCTCTAACCCTATTACAGAGCTGAGTCACTGGCTTACTCGTGCTCTTCCACGCAGTCCCTAGGAGGGGTGCGTCACTTGAGTGGGTTGAGTCACTGACGTGATCTTCCTGTCCGGGTTGGCGCCCCCCCCTGGGTTGTGCCGTGGTGGAGATCTTTGTGGGCTATACTCGGTCTTGTCTCAGGATGGTAAGTTGGTGGTTGAAGATATCCCTCTAGTGGTGTGGGGGCTGTGCTTTGGCAAAGTGGGTGGGGTTATATCCTTCCTGTTTGGCCCTGTCCGGGGGTATCATCGGATGGGGCCACAGTGTCTCCTGACACCTCCTGTCTCAGCCTCCAGTATTTATGCTGCAGTAGTTTATGTGTCGGGGGGCTAGGGTCAGTTTGTTATATCTGGAGTACTTCTCCTGTCTTATCCGGTGTCCTGTGTAAATTTAAGTATGCTCTCTCTAATTCTCTCTTTCTCTCTTTCTTTCTCTCTCTCGGAGGACCTGAGCCCTAGGACCATGCCTCAGGAATACCTGGCATGATGACTCCTTGCTGTCCCCAGTCCACCTGACCGTGCTGCTGCTCCAGTTTCAACTGTTCTGCCTGTGGCTATGGAACCCTGACCTGTTCACCGGACGTGCTACCTGTCCCAGACCTGCTGTTTTCAACTCTCTAGAGACAGCAGGAGCGGTAGAGATACTCTTAATGATCGGCTATGAAAAGCCAACTGACATTTACTCCTGAGGTGCTGACTTGCTGCACCCTCGACAATTACTGTGATTATTATTATTTGACCATGCTGGTAATTTATGAACATTTGAACATCTTGGCCATGTTCTGCTATAATCTCCACCCGGCACAGCCAGAAGAGGACTGGCCACCCCTCATAGCCTGGTTCCTCTCTAGGTTTCTTCCTAGGTTTTGGCCTTTCTAGGGAGTTTTTCCTAGCCACCGTGCTTCTACACCTGCATTGCTTGCTGTTTGGGGTTTTAGGCTGGGTTTCTGTACAGCACTTTGAGATATCAGCTGATGTAAGAAGGGTTATATAAATACATTTGATTTGAGTAGGCAAGAGAAAAGGAAACAGTTGGCAAGAGAGAAGGAAACAGTGGGCGAGAGAGAAGGAAACAGTAGGTGAGAGAGAAGGAAACAGTAGGTGAGAGAGAAGGAAACCGTTGGCGAGAGAGAAGGAAACAGTAGGCAAGAGAGAAGGAAACAGTAGGTGAGAGAGAAGGAAACAGTAGGCAAGAGAGAAGGAAACACTGAGGGGTGGAGAAGGAAACAGTAGGTGAGAGAAAAGGAAACCGTAAGTGAGAGAGAAGGAAACAGTCTGCGAGAGAGAAGGAAACACTGAGGGGTGGAGAAGGAAACAGTAGGTGAGAGAAAAGGAAACAGTGAGGGGTGGAGAAGGAAACAGTAGGTGAGAGAAAAGGAAACACTGAGGGGTGGAGAAGGAAACAGTAGGTGAGAGAAAAGGAAACCGTGAGTGAGAGAGAAGGAAACAGTAGACGAGAGAGAAGGAAACAGTAGGTGAGAGAGAAGGAAACAGTGAACGAGAGAGAAGGAAACAGTAGACGAGAGAGAAGGAAACACTGAGGGGTGGAGAAGGAAACAGTAGGTGAGAGAGAAGGAAACAGTAGGTGAGAGAGAAGGAAACAGTTGGCGAGAGAGAAGGAAACAGTAGGTGAGAGAGAAGGAAACAGTTGGCGAGAGAGAAGGAAACACTGAGGGGTGGAGAAGGAAACAGTAGGTGAGAGAAAAGGAAACAGTGAGTGAGAGAGAAGGAAACAGTAGGCGAGAGCGAAGGAAACAGTAGGCGAGAGCGAAGGAAACAGTAGGCGAGAGCGAAGGAAACAGTTGGTGAGAGAGAAGGAAACAGTAGGTGAGAGAGAAGGAAACAGTTGGCGAGAGAGAAGGAAACAGTAGGTGAGAGAGAAGGAAACAGTTGGCGAGAGAGAAGGAAACAGTAGGTGAGAGAGAAGGAAACAGTAGGTGAGAGAGAAGGAAACACTGAGGGGTGGAGAAGGAAACAGTAGGTGAGAGAAAAGGAAACAGTGGGTGAGAGAAGGAAACAGTAGACGAGAGAGAAGGAAACACTGAGGGATGGGGTCTCTGTGAAGCGGATGTTGGTTTTGGCCACGGAGCAGACTGGAGGAGAAGGTGCAGCTGTGTGTGTGTGTGTGTGTGTGTGTGTGTGTGTGTGTGTGTGTGTGTGTGTGTGTGTGTGTGTGTGTGTGTGTGTGTGTGTGTGTGTGTGTGTGTGTGTGTGTGTGTGTGTGTGTGTGTGTGTGTGTGTGTGTGTGTGTGTGAGAGAGAGAGAGAGAGAGAGAGAGAGCACCTGAATGTGTTACTGTGTGATCTGAGTCTGGTTTCATTCATATGGGAGTTTACTAGATTACACATGATGACCACACTTTAAAGCTGTGTGCGTGGTTGACTGTGGTGGTGAAGAGGTGGGGTTAGGGGTGTGTAAATGAGAGGATATGTGGTCTTGCCAAATCTGCCGAGTAATGTTAGTAAATATAGCCGCCTGTTAATCCCTGGTCAGTTAAGGCTAGGGTGCTTTAAGTCATACATGAATGGGTGCCAGTGTTCTCCCAGGGTGGGGGTGGGAGGGACCGTTACACGGCTGTGTGTACCGTCACAGCCGTCGGGTTAGGGTACAGTGTAACACCACTGAACTTGGCTCAGACAAGGCCATCTTTGGAAAAACCCAAAGTGGGACCACGTGTTTAAAACACTGACTTCATTCTCAGATAGTGTACTGCAGTGGACAGATTTAGGCTCAGAGTTAGGGTTAACTGAGCCTTCTGCTCTGAAGATGTCTTACTGAATGGTGAAAGGATAAGCAGATTGTTGAGGTCTGGAATAAAGAAAGATGGACTGAGTGGGTGATCGGTAGAGAGGAGAGATAGTAAGAGATTGTTGAGGTCTGGAATAAAGAAAGATGGACTGAGTGGGTGATCGGTAGAGAGGAGAGATAGTTTAAGGAAAAGGAGTTGTGATGGAGATTGAGGTTTTATAGCCCTACAGGGTGTGTGGGTGTGAGTGGGTGCACGTGTGCGTTAGTGAATGGGGATCTGATTGGATAGTGGATTCATTTCAGTGGCCGTGGGCTCCATGTTTAGTAACTGATAGGGAGAGGGGCATATGGAACCCAGGGGCGAGGGGACCCAGGGGCGAGGGGACCATTGATTTTGCTATTATTGTGTTTTCCGATCTCCTCTGAGTTTCCAGCACTCTGTAGCGACCTGTTTGATCCCCTCCCCCAGGCCCGCTCCCTCAGAACAGCACTCTGTACCGACCTGTTCGACCCCCCCTCGGGTCCGCTCCCTCTGTACAGCACTCTGTAGCGACCTGTTTGACCCCCCCTCGAGCTTGCTCCCTCAGGATGACTGGAGCTGATATAGAATGTAAAGCTCAGATGACCCCTGACCTCTATGGATTAGCAAATGTGAGCTGTCAGCAAGTCTAATCTCCATTCCCAATGACTGAAACACTCTTCTCAGAAGCCCTGTTTATACCTGATTCTAATTTACTTGCATCCTTTGTCCTGATTTTGTCCACATTCTGATTGTGCCCATATTTTTGACCTGATTGTGATCAGATGATCCTGCCCACCTCCGGAGGTAGTCAGATGCGCATTGTGTCTGGATATCTTACAAGTGTACACAGATCTGGACATAAAAAGCATTTAAATAATCATTATTCTGGCCATTCACAGGGGGCACCATTGACTGATTACATAAATATGTGGCTTACAGTAAATAAATAAATATTATTTTGAAATAACATCTGTGAAATCACTTGCATAAAGGAAGGGAGCAGGAAATCTGGTCACAGTGGACGGATAACAAATACATTTAAATAGTATGCGTAGACACATTTCTGAAAATGTGGGCACAATCAGGACAAAGGACCAATATTAGCACTAGGTATAAACAGGGCTTTTATGAGGCCTGGCTAGGAGGGCTACATGGGGAACACTCCAGATAGACACCTCTCTCTCTGTGTCTCTGTCTCTCTGTGTGTCTCTGTGTCTCTCTCTCCCTCTCTCTCTCTCTCTCTCTCTCTCTCTCTCTCTCTCTCTCTCTCTCTCTCTCTCTCTCTCTCTCTCTCTCTCTCTCTCTCTCTCTCTCTCTCTCTCTCTCTCTCTGTGTCTCTCTGTGTCTCTCTCTCCCTCTCTCTTTCTCTCTCTCTCTCTGTGTCTCTCTGTGTCTCTCTGTCTCTCTCTCACCCTCTCTCTCTCTCTCTTTCTATCTCTCTCTGTGTCTCTCTGTGTCTCTCTGTGTCTCTGTGTCTCTCTGTGTGTCTCTCTCTCACCCTCTCTCTCTCTGTGTCTCTGTGTCTCTCTGTGTCTCTGTGTCTCTCTGTGTGTCTCTCTCTCACCCTCTCTCTGTGTCTCTCTGTGTCTCTGTGTCTCTCTATGTGTCTCTCTCTCACCCTCTCTCTCTCTCTCTCTCTCTCTCTCTATGTGTCTCTCTGTGTCTCTGTGTCTCTCTGTGTGTCTCTCTCTCACCCTCTCTCCCTCTCTCTTTCTCTCTCTGTCTCTCTCTCTCTCTCTCTCTCTCTCTCTCACCCTCTCTCTCTCTCTCTCTCTCTCTCTCTCTCTCTCTCTCTGTCGCTGTCTCTCTCTCTCTCTCTCTCTCTCTCTCTTAATTCAATTAAATTCAAAGGGATTTATTGGTATGGGAAACATATCCTGACTATACAAAACATTAGGAACACCTGCTCTTTCCATGACATAGACTGACCAGGTGAATCCAGATGAAA
Source organism: Salvelinus alpinus (assembly GCF_045679555.1). Classification (NCBI taxonomy): domain Eukaryota; kingdom Metazoa; phylum Chordata; class Actinopteri; order Salmoniformes; family Salmonidae; genus Salvelinus; species Salvelinus alpinus. The sequence continues at coordinate 43,513,060 of NC_092101.1, read as the reverse complement.
GCTATGATTCCTTATTGATGTCTCTTGTTAAATCCACTTTAATCTGTGTAGATGAAGGGGAGGAGACAGGTTAAAGAAGGACTTTTAAGCCTTGAGACCATCGGAGGGGGTGCTGTATATACTGTATTCATCTCATGCTTTAGATCTCATATAAAGCCATTTCTTTTGGGGTGTTGCTATAGGCCACCAAGTGCTAACAGTCAGTATCTAGATGTGTTTGAAATGCTTGATAATGTATGTGATGTAATTAGAGAGGTTTACTTTCTCGGGGAAACTGAATATTGACTGCTTTTTATCAAGCTTCTCACTGTAACCAGTGCCTGTAATCTGGTTCAGGTTATTAATCAACCTCCCAGGGTGTTTACAAACACTATAGGAACAAGATCATCCACATGTATCGATCACATTTTTACTAATACTGGAGAACTTTGTTCTGAAGCTGTATCTGTACCCATTGGATGCAGTGATCACAATATAGTGGCTATATCCAGGAAAGCCAAAGATCCAAAAACTGGGCCTAAAATAGTATATGAGAGCTCATACAAAAGATGTTGCTGTGACTCTTATGTGGATGATGTTAAAAATATTTGTTGGTCTGATGTGATTAATAAGGAGCATCCAGACACTGCACTTAATGAATTTATGAAATTGCTTCTTCCATTTATTTATAAACATGCATCTATTAAGAAACTGTTAGTACTGTTAAGGCTCCATGGATTGATGAGGAATTGAAAAACTGTATGGTTGAAGGAGATGGGGAAAAAGGAGTGGCTAATAAGTCTGGCTGTACATCTGATCGGCTGACTTACTGCAAATTGAGAACTGATGTGACTGAACTCAACAAAAAGAAGAAGAAACTGTACTATGAAGCCAAGATCAATGATATAAAGAATGATGGCATTTGGGGGGGGGGGGGGGGGGGTACTTTAAATGAAATTATGGGCAGAAAGACAAATTAAAATCTTTCATCGAATCAGACGGCTTATTCATCACAAAACCATTTGATGATGCCAATTATTTGAATAATTACTTCATTTGCAAAGTGGGCAAACTTAGGCAGGAAATGCCACCAATGAACAGTGAGCCATCGTACTCATGTTTAAAAAATATATATAATGAAAGAAAACCATTGCAAGTTAGAATTTTGTAAAGTTAGTGTGGGAGAGGTGGAACAATTATTGTTATCCATCAATAATGACAAACCTCCTGGCATTGACAACTTAGATGGAAATCTACTGAGGATGGTAGCTGACTCTATAGCCACTCCTATCTGTCAGATCTTTAATCTGAGCATAGAGGAAAGTGTTTGTCCTCAGGCCTGGAGGGAAGTCAAAGTCATTCCGCTACCCAAGAGTGGTAAAGCGGCCTATACTGGTTCTAACAGCAGACCTATCAGCTTGCTGCCAGCTCTTAGCAAACTGTTGGAAAAAATGGTGTTTGACCAAATACAATGCTATTTCTCTGTAAACAAATCGACAACAGACTTTCATCATGCTTATAGAGAAGGGCACTCAACATGTACTGCTCTGACACAAATTACTGATGATTGGTTGATTGGTTGACAGAAATTGATAATAAGAAGATTGTGGGAGCGGTACTGTTAGATATCAGTGCAGCCTTTGATATTATTGACTTAAACCTGTTGTTGACAAAACGTATGTTTTATGGCATTTCAACATCTGCCATATTGTGGATTCAGAGATATCTATCTAGTAGAACTCAGAGGGTTTTCTTTAATGGAAGCTTCTCTAATGTCAAACATGTAGGGTGTGGTATACCGCAGGGCAGCTCTCTAGGCTCTCTACTCTTTTCTATTTTTACCAATGACCTGCCACTGGCATTAAACAAAGCCTGTGTGTCCATGTGTGCTGATGATTCAACCATATACGTGTCAGCAACCACAGCTAATGAAGTCACTGAAACTCTTAACCAGGAGTTGCAGTCTGTTTTGGAATGGGTAGCCAGTAATGAACTGGTCCTGAACATCTCTAAAACTAAGAGCATTGCATTTTGCTACTAGTCATTCCCTAAGTTCTAGACCTCAGCTGAATCTGGTTATGAATGATGTGGTTGTTGAACAGGTTGAGGAGATTAAATGACCTGGTGTTGCCTTAGATTGTAAACTGTCATGGTCAAAACATATTCAGTGGTTGTAAAGCTGGGAAGAGGTCCGTAATAAAGAGATGCTCTGCTTTTTTGACACCACACTCCAAAAAGCAAGTTCTGCAGGTTCTAGTTTTGTCTTATCTTGATTATTGTCCAGTCATGTGGTCCAGTGCTGCAAAGAAAGACCTAGTTAAACTGCAGCTGGCCCAGAACAGAGTGGCATGTCTTGCTCTTCATTGTAATCAGAGGGCTGATATAAATACTATGCATGCCAGTCTCTCTTGGTTAAGAGTTGAGGAGAGACTGACTGCATCACTTCTTCTTTTTATAAGAAACATTCATGTGTTAAATTCCAAATTGTTTGCATAGTCAACTTACAAACAGCTCTGACACACACACTTACCCCACCAGACATGCCACCAGGGGCCTTTTCACAGTCCCCAAATCTAGAACAAATTCAAGAAGCATACAGAATTATATAGAGCCATTATTGCATGGAACTCCGTTCCATCTCATATTGCTCAAATAAACAGCAAACCAGTTTTTTTTTTAAACACATAAAGCAACACCTCACGGCACAACGCCTCTCCCCTGTTTGACCTAGATAGTTTGTGTGTATGCATTGATATGTAGGTATGTGTGCCGTTTTCAAATGTACCGTATATATTTCTGTCCTTGAGTTGTTCTTGTCTATTAATGTTTATATGTCACGTTTCATGTTCTGTGAGGACAAACAGAAGGTGAACTAGGTCCGCGCTGTAGAGGCTACATATCTGTGTACACTATCCCTGATGCAGTGAAACGAATGCAACAATTGAAAAATGAAGTAAGCTTTATGATTGCGGACCCATTACACATTTTGTTTGTCTGAATTTGTGGGTTTTACGCAACAACAACGCTTCTGGGAGAGTGCAATGTTTTTTGTGGATCCCAGGAAGAGCAGCTGCTGCTTTCGCAACAGCTAATAAGGATCCTAATTAAATAAAAATGAGACATTGATTGTGTATATGTGCCATTCAGAGTGTCAATGGACAAGACAAAATATTTCGGTTTCTTTGAACGGGGTGTGGTAGTATAGGTGCCAGGCGCACCGGTTTGTGTCAACAACTGCCACGCTGTTGTTTTTTTGCCTTCAGCAATTTCCTGTGTGTATCAAGAATGGTCCCCCATCCAAAGGACATCCAGCCAACTTGACACAACTGTGAGAAAGTAGCATTGGAGTCAACATGGGCCGGGCTCCTTGAGTAATGTTTGACACCTTGTAGAGTCCATGCCCGACGAATTGAGGTACAAAAGGGAACATAAATAAACAGATAAATATAGGTTGTATTTACAATGGTGTTTGTTCTCCACTGGTTGCTCTTTTCCTACGACAACAGGTCACAAATCTTGCTGCTGTGTTGGTACACTGTGGTATTTCACTTAATATAAATGGGAGTTTAAGAAGATTAGATTCTTTTTTACATTCTTTGTGGGTCTGTGTAATCTGAGGGAAATATGTGTATCTTATATGGTCATACATGGCAGGACGTTAGGAGGTGCAGCTCAGTTTCTTCTCGAGAGCCAGGTCTGCCTATGGCGGCCTCTCTCGAAAACAAGGCCATGCTCACTGAGTCTACATAGTCAAAGATTTCCTTAAATTTGGGTCAGTCACAGTGGTCAGGTATTCTGCTATTGCGTACTCTCTGTTTAAGACCAAATAACATTCTAGTAATGATTCTCTCTCTCTCTCTCTCACATCCACACACGATGTACGCTGAGAGTCGGGAAGCAAGTTCAGGGAGTGATTGTTTTAATAAATAAACGCAGCATATTACAAAACAAGAAACACGAACAACGCTAAGACATGAAACAATAACGCCTGGGGAAGGAACCGAAGGGAGTGACATATATAGGGAAGGTAATCAGGGAAGTGATGGAATCCAGGTGAGTCTGATGATGTGCAGGTGTGCGTAACGAAGGTGACAGGTGTGCGCCATAACGAGCAGCCTGGTGACCTAGAGGCCAGAGAGGGAGCACACGTGACACTCTCCCTCTATCAATTCAATTCAATTCAAAGGGCTTTATTGGCATAGGAAATATATGTTAACATTTCCAAAGCAGTGAAGTAGATCATAAACAAAAGTGAAATAAACAATAAAAAAATGAACGGTAAAACATTACACTCACAAAAGTGAAGTGAGTCTGTCTCTGTCTCTCTCGCTCTCTCTCCTTCTCTTTCTCTCTCTCTCTCTCCTCCCAGAATGGTGTTTAATGAGGCTGGCACTGCCTGTAAGTGATTTAATAACCAGGACTTACTACAGGGAGGTACATTTGCCCTGGTCTGTGCCCGGAGGTTGGGGTTGGGCAGCTCCACACTCGCTATCACTTGATTATTCTGTCTGTCTGACTCTAATGTGTCCCCCTGCTGCCGGCTGGTACCATCGCTGCAACCATGTATCCCCCTGCTGCCGGCTGGTACCATCGCTGCAACCATGTATCCCCCTGCTGCCGGCTGGTACCATCGCTGCAACCATGAATCCCCCTGCTGCCGGCTGGTACCATCGCTGCAACCATGTATCCCCCTGCTGCCGGCTGGTACCATCGCTGCAACCATGAATCCCCCTGCTGCCGGCTGGCACCATCGCTCCAACTATGTATCCCCCTGCTGCCGGCTGGTACCATCGCTCCAACCATGTATCCCCCTGCTGCCGGCTGGTACCATCGCTGCAATCATGTATCTCCCTGCTGCCGGCTGGTACCTGTCGACTACCACCACCGCATACATATGTGCGCACCCACACACTCATGTACAAAAGGAATAGGAGTTGTTAGGGAGTTTGAAATGGGGGGTTAGGGGAAGAGGAGAAGTTAGGGAGTTTGAGGTGGGGGGGCTAGGAGTAGAGGATTTGTTAGGGAGTTTGAGGTGGGGGAGCTAGGAGTAGAGGATTTGTTAGGGAGTTTGAGGTGGGGGAGCTAGGAGTAGAGGATTTGTTAGGGAGTTTGAGATGGGGGCTAGGAGAAGAGGAGTTGTTAGGGAGTTTGAGATGGGGGGCTAGGAGTAGAGGATTTGTTAGGGAGTTTGAGGTGGGGGGGGGTTAGGGGAAGAGGAGGAGTTAGGGAGTTTGAGGTAGGGGGGCTAGGAGTAGAGGAGGAGAGGGAGTTTAAGATGGGGGGCTAGGGGAAGAGGAGTTGTTAGGGAGTTTGAGGTGGGGGGGTTAGGGGAAGGGGAGTTGTTAGGGAGTTTGAGGTGGGGGGGCTAGGAGAAGAGGAGGAGTTAGGGAGTTTGAGATGGGGGGCTAGGGGAAGAGAAGTTGTTAGGGAGTTTGAGGTGGGGGGGCTAGGAGAAGAGGAGGAGTTAGGGAGTTTGAGATGGGGGGCTAGGGGAAGGGGAGTTGTTAGGGAGTTTGAGGTGGGGGGGTTAGGGGAAGAGGAGGAGTTAGGGAGTTTGAGGTGGGGGGTTAGGGGAAGAGGAGTTGTTAGGGTGTTTGAGGTGGGGGGGTTAGGGGAAGAGGAGTTGTTAGGGAGTTTGAGGTGGGGGTGTTAGGGGAAGAGGAGGAGTTAGGGAGTTTGAAGTGGGGGGGTTAGGGGAATAGGAGAAGTTAGGGAGTTTGAGATGGGGGCGTTAGGGGAAGAGGAGAAGTTAGGGAGTTTGAGGTGGGGGGGGGGGGTTAGGGGAAGAGGAGAAGTTAGGGAGTTTGAGGTGGGGGGGTTAGGGGAGGAGGAGAAGTTAGGGAGTTTGAGATGGGGGGTTAGGGGAAGAGGAGTTGTTAGGGAGTTTGAGGTGGGGGGGGTTAGGGGAAGAGGAGTAGTTAGGGAGTTTGAGGTGGGGGGGTTAGGAGTAGAGGATTTGTTAGGGAGTTTGAGATGGGGGCTAGGAGAAGAGGAGTTGTTAGGGAGTTTGAGATGGGGGGGTTAGGGGAAGAGGAGTTGTTAGGGAGTTTGAGGTGGGGGGGTTAGGGGAAGAGGAGTTGTTAGGGAGTTTGAGGTGGGGGGGGTTAGGGGAAGAGGAGGAGTTAGGGAGTTTGAGGTGGGGGGGTTAGGGGAAGAGGAGTTGTTAGGGAGTTTGAGATGGGGAGGTTAGGGGAAGAGGAGAAGTTAGGGAGTTTGAGGTGGGGGGGCTAGGAGAAGAGGAGGAGTTAGGGAGTTTGAGATGGGGGGCTAGGGGAAGAGGAGTTGTTAGGGTGTTTGAGGTGGGGGGGTTAGGGGAAGAGGAGTTGTTAGGGAGTTTGAGGTGGGGGTGTTAGGGGAAGAGGAGGAGTTAGGGAGTTTGAAGTGGGGGGGTTAGGGGAATAGGAGAAGTTAGGGAGTTTGAGGTGGGGGGGCTAGGAGAAGAGGAGTTGTTAGGGAGTTTGAGGTGGGGGGGGTTAGGGGAATAGGAGAAGTTAGGGAGTTTGAGATGGGGGCGTTAGGGGAAGAGGAGAAGTTAGGGAGTTTGAGGTGGGGGGGGGGGGTTAGGGGAAGAGGAGAAGTTAGGGAGTTTGAGGTGGGGGGGTTAGGGGAGGAGGAGAAGTTAGGGAGTTTGAGATGGGGGGTTAGGGGAAGAGGAGTTGTTAGGGAGTTTGAGGTGGGGGGGGGTTAGGGGAAGAGGAGTAGTTAGGGAGTTTGAGGTGGGGGGGTTAGGGGAAGAGGAGTTGTTAGGGAGTTTGAAGTGGGGGGGTTAGGGGAAGAGGAGTTGTTAGGGAGTTTGAGGTGGGGGAGCTAGGAGTAGAGGATTTGTTAGGGAGTTTGAGATGGGGGCTAGGAGAAGAGGAGTTGTTAGGGAGTTTGAGATGGGGGGGTTAGGGGAAGAGGAGTTGTTAGGGAGTTTGAGGTGGGGGGGTTAGGGGAAGAGGAGTTGTTAGGGAGTTTGAGGTGGGGGGGGTTAGGGGAAGAGGAGGAGTTAGGGAGTTTGAGGTGGGGGGGTTAGGGGAAGAGGAGTTGTTAGGGAGTTTGAGATGGGGAGGTTAGGGGAAGAGGAGAAGTTAGGGAGTTTGAGGTGGGGGGTAGGGGAAGAGGAGAAGTTAGGGAGTTTGAGGTGGGGGGGGTTAGGGGAAGAGGAGAAGTTAGGGAGTTTGAGATGGGGGGGTTAGGGGAATAGGAGTTGTTAGGGAGTTTGAGGTGGGGGGGTTAGGGGCAAAGGAGAAGTTAGGGAGTTTGAGGTGGGGGGGTTAGGGGAAGAGGAGTTGTTAGGGAGTTTGAGGTGGGGGGGGTAGGGGAAGAGGAGTTGTTAGGGAGTTTGAGGTGGGGGGGTTAGGGGAAGAGGAGTTGTTAGGGAGTTTGAGGTGGGGGGGTTAGGGGAAGAGGAGTTGTTAGGGAGTTTGAGGTGGGGGGGTTAGGGGAAGAGGAGTTGTTAGGGTGTTTGAGGTGGGGGGGTTAGGGGGTTAGGGGAAGAGGAGTAGTTAGGGAGTTTGAGGTGGGGGGGTTAGGGGGTTAGGGGAAGAGGAGTTGTTAGGGAGTTTGAGGTGGTGGGGTTAGGGGAAGAGGAGGAGTTAGGGAGTTTGAGGTGGGGGGGTTAGGGGAAGAGGAGTAGTTAGGGAGTTTGAGGTGGGGGGGTTAGGGTAAGAGGAGTTGTTAGGGAGTTTGAGGTGGGGTGGGTTAGGGGAAGAGGAGTTGTTAGGGTGTTTGAGGTGGGGGGGGTTAGGGGAAGAGGAGTAGTTAGGGAGTTTGAGGTGGGGGGGTTAGGGGAAGAGGAGTTGTTAGGGAGTTTGAGGTGGGGGGGTTAGGGGAAGAGGAGTTGTTAGGGAGTTTGAGATGGGGGGGGTTAGGGGAATAGGAGGAGTTAGGGAGTTTGAAATGGGGGGCTAGGGGAAGAGGAGAAGTTAGGGAGTTTGAGGTGGGGGGGTTAGGGGAAGAGGAGAAGTTAGGGAGTTTGAGGTGGGGGGGTTAGGGGAAGAGGAGAAGTTAGGGAGGTTGAGGTGGGGGGGTTAGGGGAAGAGGAGTTGTTAGGGTGTTTGAGGTGGGGGGGTTAGGGGGGTAGGGGAAGAGGAGAAGTTAGGGAGTTTGAGGTGGGGGGGGGGGTTAGGGGAAGAGGAGAAGTTAGGGAGTTTGAGATGGGGGGGTTAGGGGAATAGGAGTTGTTAGGGAGTTTGAGGTGGGGGGGTTAGGGGAAGAGGAGTTGTTAGGGAGTTTGAGGTGGGGGGGTTAGGGGAAGAGGAGTTGTTAGGGAGTTTGAGGTGGGGGGGTTAGGGGAAGATGAGTTGTTAGGGTGTTTGAGGTGGGGGGGTTAGGGGAAGAGGAGTTGTTAGGGTGTTTGAGGTGGGGGGGTTAGGGGGTTAGGGGAAGAGGAGTAGTTAGGGAGTTTGAGGTGGGGGGGTTAGGGGAAGAGGAGTTGTTAGGGAGTTTGAGGTGGGGGGGTTAGGGGAAGAGGAGTTGTTAGGGTGTTTGAGGTGGGGGGGTTAGGGGGTTAGGGGAAGAGGAGTAGTTAGGGAGTTTGAGGTGGGGGGGTTAGGGGAAGAGGAGTTGTTAGGGAGTTTGAGGTGGTGGGGTTAGGGGAAGAGGAGGAGTTAGGGAGTTTGAGGTGGGGGGGTTAGGGGAAGAGGAGTAGTTAGGGAGTTTGAGGTGGGGGGGTTAGGGGAAGAGGAGTTGTTAGGGAGTTTGAGGTGGGGGGGGTTAGGGGAAGAGGAGTTGTTAGGGTGTTTGAGGTGGGGGGGGTTAGGGGAAGAGGAGTAGTTAGGGAGTTTGAGGTGGGGGGGTTAGGGGAAGAGGAGTTGTTAGGGAGTTTGAGGTGGGGGGGGGGGTTAGGGGAAGAGGAGGAGTTAGGGAGTTTGAGATGGGGGGCTAGGGGAAGAGGAGAAGTTAGGGAGTTTGAGGTGGGGGGGTTAGGGGAAGAGGAGAAGTTAGGGAGTTTGAGGTGGGGGGGTTAGGGGAAGAGGAGAAGTTAGGGAGGTTGAGGTGGGGGGGTTAGGGGAAGAGGAGAAGTTAGGGAGTTTGAGATGGGGTGGGGGGAGCTAGGGGAAGAGGAGTTGTTGCAGAGTTTAAGGTGTGTGTGTGGGGGGGGGGGGGGTCTAGGGGAACAGGAGCTGATTAATTAAAGGGTTTGCTGATTTGGGGAGAAGGTTAAGTTAACCGTCTGCGTGGTGAACCTGTAAATTGTTCTGAAAGATCCTGCCTGAACAGATAGTCTGTTATCTGATGCTGTACCTACCCATCTAAGATAGGAAGTGCTACAGCTACAGGGAAAGTGGGAAACAACTACAGGGAAAAGTTTTTTGATTGACAATTAAAGGCAATGTTCCCGCGGTCGCGGAGACTGCATTCACGGTAAACGCTGCATATGTCGGCTCAGTCATAAATGACCTTTTCATTTTAGCACGATACGGATTGAATCCAGCCCTTAGCTTCAAACACGCCCACCAGTAATTTAAGGGCTTGATTCAATACGTATTTAAAGGTCATTTCGGGTAAGATGACATATGCAGTGTTTACCATGAATGCAGTCTCTGCGAACGCGGGAACATTGCCTTTAACTCTTGAATAATTATGCAAAATGTAAAATTTCTTCCTAAATAGACATACCCAAAAGTAATTATTTGTCATGAGAGGGCCATAAACAATACCTGGTAATGCTACATAGTTCTTGAAAAGTCTGGAACTCATATTTCTGGTTAAAAATGAAACATTGCTGAGGTGTTCTCACTTTTGAGGACACAAGCTCAAGTACATAGTACAAATATTGAAAATAGTGAAAATATGAAAATGAATTATCGATTTTATTCCTAATCAACAAAAGTGGGGGAATAGGGCTTGAAATGACTGAAATGCTTTCTAAATATAGTAATAATGAAATTGTAAATAACTTACTATAAGATGTCACCTTTCTTATAACTGTAAAATAAATATGATCATATTTAGTGCCGTACAAATATGGCCCCATTTCATATAACTGACGACAAAGCATTTTCTGTCAAGCGTCCTCTAAATGATGTGGAGACACCATTCAAATTGTTGCAGACTCGTTACAACTTCAGCTTTATGCATTCAGCGATTGCGTCCCTCTCTGACCAAGACAAAGCGGTCTTGTTTCAATTCTATTCAATTATTCCGTATTTTTTCATAGCGAGAGGTCTAAATCCAGTTGAGAGTGTCACAGTGAGATGGAACCACAGGTACCCTCCTCTTTTGTACCAACCCATCTGAGATAGGAGGTGCTACAACCACAGGTACCCTCCTCTTTTGTACCAACCCATCTGAGATAGGAGGTGCTACAACCACAGGTACCCTCCTCTTTTGTACCAACCCATCTGAGATAGGAGGTGCTACAACCACAGGTACCCTCCTCTTTTGTACCAACCCATCTGAGATAGGAGGTGCTACAACCACAGGTACCCTCCTCTTTTGTACCAACCCATCTGAGATAGGAGGTGCTACAACCACAGGTACCCTCCTCTTTTGTACCAACCCATCTGAGATAGGAGGTGCTACAACCACAGGTACCCTCCTCTTTTGTACCAACCCATCTGAGATAGGAGGTGCTACAACCACAGGTACCCTCCTCTTTTGTACCAACCCATCTGAGATAGGAGGTGCTACAACTGCAAACGATTTCCTTGGCTGGGCTCCGGCGCTCAGAGGATGTGCAAACCGATTATTTGTCTGGATAGGCCAGAACGTATGACATGTCACTCCTTACGCAAATGTGGGGTGTGAAACCTGACACTTCACGTCAGCTCGTCTGACAGTGGTAGTGAGAACAGACAGACGGGGCTTTATAAGGCACTGGATTCTACAACATTCACAGAGTGCTTTGTACACCAAAATGTTAGTCGGAACCGTTCCAGAACCATTCAAAGTTCTCTATATAGGAGGACATAACATCTAAGATTAATTTTAATTGTGTTTTACTGTGGCTCTTCCGTGATACGGATTGAGGATTCTATTTTTTTGAGGATTCTGAATTATACCGCCAGTGACTAACTAAACAGTAGTTGGACAAACAGTGAATGAATAAATGGTTGAAGAGACGGAAGAACAGATTTAACAGTTTGAGAAACATATTCATACTGCATAATGAACCCTATGCTAATCTCTCAACCAAGATCCCCAGATAAAAGACCATCTTGTCAAACAAAAAGCCTCCAGATATCTCCATTCCTGTCACGTGGCAGATGACTAGCTGTGACGCTCTGATTCCCGCTAAAAGCTCTGTTAAACCTGTGTTAATTCACATGCTAATTGCATCTGTATCATGGTTTCTAACCTGCCAACCCCCCCCCCCACACTTTTAATTACCAACCTCAAAAAATTAAAATAGAGCAACATTTTAATTGAATTGAATAGTGTTTCAAACTCAAAGTAGTGAGAGAAAGAAAAAGAGAAAGAAAGAGAAGAACAAAATATCAAACAGCCATCCTTACTTTAGTAGTTTGGTCTCATGGGGTTCTCCGCTGTTCAAGGTTTGTGTGTTTCCAGTCCACAGACAGGCTACTGTAGTTAGTACAGATGGAATGGGAGCATGGGTTTAGGTCTGAACCCACTCATCATTTATTAAGAAATCACTCATGCTTATCCCTATTGATTTTACTCCAAGGCTGGATTTAACAGATGGATTTTCTAACAGAGAGAAAATAAACACTTACATTTCACTAGAACTAGGCTATGGTAAGTAGCAACTCTCTTGTGCTTTGTTAGCATCCAAAGTAGGTCTACCTAGATAGAAGGAATCCGTTGAATCTGTTTTTAAATCAATGCCTATAAGACAGGTGTGATGGTTAATTCTTATTCATCAACTCTATACAGTATTGGTATCACAACCTGGTCTCAGAGCATTTCGTATTATTCTTTACGTAAATCCCACACACTTCATTTAGTATGATATGTTACGTTTCGTATGATATGTATTCATTTGTGGTTGTCCATCATCCATTTCGTATGATATGTTACAAATTCAAATTCGAATCTTACGAATTTGTCAAATGTACAATATGTTACGAATTAGCAAAATACAATATGTTACAACTTTGAGAAACGTACGATATGTTACAACTTTGAGAAACGTACGATATGTTACAAATTCTTGTTAGGTGGTTAACGTTAACCTGCTGGCAAGATGCATGAAATGAAAATACCTGCAAATGATCCTTAAAGCCCAGTGTCAGTGAGCAGGTTGAAACGGTAATGTTGATCTGGTGATCCCCATTCATTCCCCTTTGACCCACAACACATTACAGAGGCAACACGGTGTTTCAACAAAATGTTATCTTTATTCTGCCAGAGAAATGAATATGGTGGAGTTCCATTGATAACGTACATGAGTTGAGCTCATAAGAAATTGAGATTTTACAACCTATACAAACTATTGCAAAGTAAAGTAGTGTACTGTGATGGAATTAAACCAACGTAAATGAAGACAGAAATACCCATAGAAGCCAGAAGCAAGGTTTGTATGATGACGTGTAATCCTGAGAAAGAGGCCTCTGTTTGAATGGTCTGCAGAGTATAGAACCGCTCAAAGTAGGAGAGGAAGACATCACTATGACCATCCACATGCAACAACACCAATGTCGGTCCAGAAACACACAATTATATAGCAGTCATTAGTGTCAGTAATTATCTTAATGAAAGAGTTGAATATCTTATTGCTGATATTGTGTCTAAGCATTGGCCTGCATAACAAAAACTGCTGGAGTTACAAAATGCTGCCAACAGTCTGTGAAATAATAAGAATCGCTGTTGGATTGCGTGAGTAAGTTGTGTACTGTAAGCCACGCAATATACGCTTTACAGGTCAAACATTCAAAGCATATTATATTGTCCTGAATGTATGTCTCAAACATTGACAGATATTGTAATATGGAGAGACAGTTGCCAAGCAAACAATAATGAACACACATTTTGTATTGCTGTGCAGTTCCTCTTTCTCAGTATTACATAGTTATAATGTTATACAACTGACAATAGTAGGACTAGAACTTGGTTCAGCTGGAAGCAGTGACCTGTGTAGTTAGCTAGATTCAGATCTGAATACACCATAAACAGACAAATAACAGTTGATTTTTTAAAACTTTTTTTTCTCTTTTTGTCTTCTTTTGTACACAAAAACAACAGTCAATAGTACCCAAGATGCATGCTGGATCTGTACGTCAAAAGAGGGAATAGGGACACAGTCATATACACTTTTATTTTCTTCAAAACTGTTTTTTTCCTTCTATTTTCTTTTGAAATGATAATTTTTTTATAAGCTGTACTCCTTGAAGCTGTGCTGGGTATTGTGATCAGATAACAGTGGCAAGAACACAGAAGACTCCGAGTGAGAATCTCAACATATTCAAACCCCACTGGCTGCTGGCTGCAAATAAAACTTTGCAGAACTGCTTGAGGGCAACAAGAAGAACAACAGACATTATAGCTACATAACAGTCCTGGGGTACTCTAGGAAACCTAAGCCTGCATGGCCCTGTACCTGTACTCCAACTTAGTGTTTGGTTTTCACACAGAAAACTGTTAAAACAGTCAAAAAGTAAACTTGGGTAACATATATATTTTGGTTCGGCCCCCCTTCCAAACCATTAGAAAGGTATTTCCCTCCCAAAGTCTCATAGTATGTGCAGCACATCCCCCCCCCCCCCCCCCCCCCAAAGAAACCCCCCACTGACCGTGGTTCTATAGAAACACACAGGTGGCGTTATCTCATAAACACATCTCAGCATCACTCCTCTGTCCCTGACCCCTGACCCCTAACCCTTGATAGTAAAGGAAAGGAATATTGCATGAGTTCTGGACTGAAAGAACAAAAAAAGGAAAAGCTGCTTTCTGTCCTGCAGAGACTGACAATCACTTATTCTCTTAAGACAAACCACTGGACAGGGAGAAAGTCATTGTACTTGTCTCATATACACCTTTCAAAGCTGAGAGGGAGAGAGAGCAACCATCTCTCCGACTGGATCAACGTGTGCAAATATATGACTGTGTTGTGAAAAAACAAGAGACAGACACAGGGAGTGTTTTTGGTGAAGTAAGAGGTCTTTACAACCTTAACAAAACTAAAAGAGGAATCACACCAATGACACGCATAGTAAAATGGACCGATGAACCCACTCACATCACGAGTGTGGAGAGAAACCTGGTTAACCAGAAAAATAAAACCCTGGCTTACGAATGAATCTGCCTGTATCTCTCCTTGCCTTCAAAGTGGAGAAAACAATAGGTCTAATTTAAATAGACAAAAGACTGCGAGGCAAACTATCCTCAACCACACTACTTAGTGAGGACAGCCAAATCAATGTCCTTTAGTATAGATCCTATACCTCAAATATCACAGAGGAACATCTATCCCCATTAATTGATTATTACCATACTTCATGATAATTACTGTTACTGATAATTAGCATTATCACCAAGAGGGGGATGCTAGCTAACTATACGGGACACTCACTCACTCTGACAACCTAAATGCTAGCTAGCTACTGTACCATATTAACTTCTGCGTTCTTTTGCAAGCAATACAATGGAAATAATATAAAACATGGAAACAGACATCCCTTTCGAAACGATCAATATCTAAAGGCTAAATATGAAGTCAACTGAAATCTTTGGTCTCAATGCCAGGGGGAAGTATACAGAGGGAAACCATAGAGGAACAACACGACTAAATCAAGAAGAAGGAAAAAAAAGTACATATTTAGCATCATAGATGAGTATGAGAAATGCTTTGTCTTACTGCAGAAAATGGCGACTTAAGATGAGACAGTATTCCCTAGAACACTACTTTTGACCAGAAGTAGTGGACTATATAGGGAATAGGGCACCATTTAAGATGCAATATGCCTGCTCTAAAGAGTGATGTGTGCAATATCAAACTCTCATCAACAAACATGATCTGAGAAAGTTCACAGAGCAACTCATTCCTTCCCTCCTTGCAAAGAAGCTTCATATGATTTCTGTGACATAGACATGTCTAATTATATATCTTTAAAAGTCAACCCAGTCCTGCTCGCCATAGAACAACAAAACAGATATTTTCTTTCATATATTTATATATATATTTCAATATAAAGACATTCAACAGTGAGCGATGCAACAGTTCAAGTAATAGAGCCAGAGGCCTATTAGGCTCCCAGTAAAACCAAAACCAAAAGTCAACCAAATAACAACTTTCAAACCATGGTGGAGGATAAGGTAGGAGAGGAGACTGAAGTGAAGATATGCAGGGGCTCTAGAACTACGGAAAGCCTCATGGACAAACCTAGCAAAGCAGGGCCACTGAGCAGGAGATGGACCCCATTATAATTAATAGACACCATTAGAACCAGATAGATACCATTATAATGAATAGACACCATAAGAAACATATAGATACCATTATAATGAATAGACACCATTAGAAACAGATAGACACCATTATAATGAATAGACACCATTAGAACCAGATAGATACCATTATAATTAATTGACACCATTAGAACCATATAGACACCATTATAATGAATAGACACCATTAGAACCAAATAGACACCATTATAATTAAAGACACCAGGTCTAGCTTAGTGGCTGGGTGTTGTCAAACATGGTTTTACCAGTCTAGATATTAAAGTGGGTTTTGTTATGAAACTGTTATGTAGCAAAAGGGTAGCCTAGCATCCTGCCTGAGGGTCCTTGCCAAAAAACAAGGACGACGAGACACAAACAAACGTGCATCTACCAGAACAGCCTGATCCAGTTGTACATTCAACATAAACTCTAAGTCCCTTCATTCCCCCAGTACACCATATCACCCCCCTCCCTAGGAGTGGCTCTCTAGTCTTTAGAGGGAGTGTGTCATGCCTCTCCCCTCCTCCCTTGCATGTGTTCCCTATCAAGGGCTTTCAGCTCCTCCTGTGGCTCCTCTGGAGCTGTGGCTCCACAGGTGTTTTTAAAGTAGATTAACCATGAACATAGCCAGGTGTTTTTAAAGTAGATTAACCATGAACATAGCCAGGTGTTTTTAAGGTAGATTAACCATGAACATAGCCAGGTGTTTTTAAAGTAGATTAACCATGAACATAGCCAGGTGTTTTTAAAGTAGAATAACCATGAACAAAGCCAGGTGTTTTTAAGGTAGATTAACCATGAACATAGCCAGGTGTTTTTAAAGTAGATTAACCATGAACATAGCCAGGTGTTTTTAAAGTAGATTAACCATGAACATAGCCAGGTGTTTTTAAGGTAGAATAACCATGAACAAAGCCAGGTGTTTTTATTATCTTAGGGCACTACTCCAAGGGCATTGAAAGGGGTGGGATGTAGGGTAGATAAAGGTGATTGGCTCAAAGGTTAGGTGCTGTGGTGGAGGAGATACTCAGCAGGGAGGGAGGACTAGCTACTACCAAGGCTGCATCAGTCATTCATTTATTCAACATGATGGTTACACTCCACCACCACAAAGCTAGATATCAATGGCCTTAACGCTCCTCCTCGTTCTTACACTAACGCTCTCAACCATACTGGTTTCCACTGGTGTGACCCCTTCATCATACTGGATTCCATTAGTTTGACCCCTTCATCATACTGGATTACATTGGTTTGACCCCTTCATCATACTGGATTCCATTGGTTTGAGCCCTTCACCATAATGGTTTCCATTAGTTTGACCCCTTCACCATACTGGTTTCCATTAGTTTGACCCCTTCACCATACTGGTTTCCATTAGTTTGACCCCTTCACCATACTGGTTTCCATTAGTTTGACCCCTTCACCATACTGGTTTCCATTAGTTTGACCCCTTCACCATACTGGTTTCCATTAGTTTGACCCCTTCACCATACTGGTTTCCATTAGTTTGACCCCTTCACCATACTGGTTTCCATTAGTTTGACCCCTTCACCATACTGGTTTCCATTAGTTTGACCCCTTCACCATACTGGTTTCCATTAGTTTGACCCCTTCACCATACTGGTTTCCATTAGTTTGACCCCTTCACCATACTGGTTTCCATTAGTTTGACCCCTTCACCATACTGGTTTCCATTAGTTTGACCCCTTCACCATACTGGTTTCCATTAGTTTGACCCCTTCACCATACTGGTTTCCATTAGTTTGACCCCTTCACCATACACTCTTAGAAAAAGGGGTTCCAAAAGTTTTTTTCGGCTGTCCTCATAGGATAAGCCCCTTTTGGTTCAAGGTAGAACCATTTTGCTTCCAGCTAGAACCCTTTTGGGTTCTATGTAAAACACTCTGTGGAAAGTGTTCTACATGGAACCCAAAAGGGTTAACCTAGAAACAAAAGGGTTCCACCTGGAACCAAAAAGGTTCTACCTGGAACCAAAAAGGTTCTACCTGGAACCAAAAGGGTTTTACCTGGAACCAAACAGGGTCCTTCAAAGTGTTCTCTTATGGGGAAAACCGAAGAACCCTTTTAGGTTCTAGATAGCACCTTTCTTTTTAAGAGTGTACTGGTTCTCACTGGTGTGACCCCTTCACCATACTGGTTCTCACTGGTGTGACCCCTTCACCATACTGGTTTACACTAGTAGTTCAGTAAAGACCTTGCAGACGATAGACAGGTGCAGTCTGACTTTGTAACGGGCGTGTCAAAATGTGACAAGAGCTACTTATTTGAATAAACATTTTTATGTGTAACTATCTGTTCGATCAAATTTGGTAGTGGGCCTTACCACACTCACAGTGCTGCTGCTGGAGTGGTTTCTTTACCCCAATAGAGCACAGTAAGGGGCAGAAATTTGGAGGGGGCTTGCTCCTCATAGTTGTAAACAAGGGCTGAGCTTGTCCCATTTACAACAGCTGTCTTAGTGACCCTGAGAACAAAATCAACCCTCCCGCTGCTGCACTACCCACTCCTGTCAACAAGGCCTTCTAATAGGGCCTGAGGTTAACACAGTCAGAGAGGGGACAACTATCTGGGAGAGACAGGACCCCCCCACACTTGCCCATTGTCTGTCTCAGAGATGGCTCATTGGATAGGCAGCAAGGAGAGACAACGGTAAAACAGTAGACAAACAACAACAGCCAATCAGAATAGAAAGTTTCATATCAGGAAGTAGAGGTGACTGAATATACTGGAAATTGCAGATTGTGGTTTTGTTTGTCATTTTGTCAATGTTTATTGTACAATGTTATAATGGTTTTCTTTTTATTTCTTTTTTGAAATGTTTCCACTGGTTATAAAGCCAAGCACCGGGTATGAAGTTTGAGTGAAACACACAAAAAATATTTTTTTGTTTTTAAAATAATTCGCTCTTCAAAAGCTTCACTGTGCACTTTGATTATCTGTCCTGTGAGTCTGTCCTGTGAGTCGGTTAGTTCAGCTCTCCGGGTGACTGCTAACCTACATAATCATAATACAATGTTGGATTGCACGTTCTTCAAGTTTTAATCGTCCTCATCATCACGTAAAGCATGTGTCGTCAGCTTGGAACCCTCCGCCCCTACCTGCTTCCAGATCAAACCTTATTATCTCAAATGTTCTGGAACCAAAACAACAAGTCCCTGTTTGTTTTAAACAGACTTTAGCACATACATACACCATTTCTTATTTTAAAACCACACATAAAACGTCTTTCAGCTTCTAAGGTTGTTTGTTTCTGGTGTCAGACCGTACGGTGTGTCCTTGCCTGGGCTCTCCTCTTAGATAAGTGCTTCTAACTCGACGTGACCGGAATCCAGACGGTCAAACCCATCGACCAACTCTGTCTGTGCGTACCATTTGGTTTAATCCAAACCTTTCAGTATAGTGGACAAACACTGGCCCAAAACTCTGCTGTATGTGTGGTATCAAACAAAGCAAGCACTCTATTGTCTCTTCTCCATTCATACAGACTAATAAAAACACAATGGTGGACTTTTCTCTCCTCACGCCAACTTTGGTCTCTGTACGGACTGTAACATCGTGATTGTAACGTTACCGTAACTTACAATGTGTCAAAGGAAATAGGATCCAGCCAAGCAAGAAAACAAACTCACTCTCCATCTCTGCTTAATATAAAAGCAAGCTTTTTTCTTTTAAGACTACAAAACCTTTTTTTACTCCCGCATGTGGCCCCTTTCGACTCTTCCTCCTCTTCCACTGTCTGCTTCTATCATCCTCCCCATTCCCTCTCCTCTCCTCTCCTCTCCTCTCCTCTCCTCTCCTCTCCTCTCCTCTCCTCTCCTCTCCTCTCCTCTCCTCTCCTCTCCTCTCCTCTCCTCTCCTCTCCTCTCCTCTCCTCTCCTCTCCTCTCCCCCTCCCCTCCCCTCCCCCCAACCCTTCAGCAGCAGTCTATATGGAGGAACACTCTGAACAAATGTCCTTCATTTGTTATGCTACATTATTTTTGCTTCTCATACGGAGAGGGACAGAGAACACTCGACATCATCATCATCATCATCATCATCATCATCATCATCATCTCTTGCACTTAGCAAATAAGCAGTAAACAAAATAAATTGTCCAAATGAAAAAAATTAAGAAAACAAACTCTGCAAAAAAAGAAAAAGGAATGAAATAAAATAATCATTTGGGCAACAGACGGACGACGGGAAACAAAGCCTTAGAATGGGGTGTTTTCATGGTGATGATTTTCTGTAAAAGAGTCCCGGCTGGAGTTTAGGTCACCTGAAACTCGGCTCTTCTCCTTTCCTTCCGTTTTTTCACATTCACAAACATTTAAAACTTCCTTGTGCAAATCAAGCAGTCTTTACAAAGAATGCCCTCCAATTGTTCTAGTAAAAATATATATAACTCCAAGGTGGCTGACGTGTGTGTTGCAGCAAGTCTTTATGTTGCTTTATTTCCCTCTCTCAGGTGTTTTTCTCAGGTTCTGGGTCCTAGTTTGGATTATGAGGCTGACCCCTGTACCCCCCAACCCCATCCCCCTGTCCCCTCATCCCTCCTGGGGCTGGGTAGGTAGGGTGGGTAGTCTGTTGGGGCTCTGGGGGGGGGGGGCTCATCTCCGTGGGGAAGGGCCGGAGGAGGAGGGCATCTGTGTGTAGACAGGATAGGCCAGGCGGACGTTGAGGGAGTCGTTGTGCTGGACCAGGGAGGTCTGGTGGTAGTGCAGGACCAGGTCTTTCAGAGAGCTGTACAGGTTGTAAGGTTCAGCGAAGCCGTAGCCCTTCGGAGTGCTGAAAATCACACAGTGCTTCACCTCACCCTCCACACTGCAGAGACGACAGAGAGGAGGTGTTAGTACTAGTCTAACTGAAAACAGAGCAGTTGGACATGGACACCTGCTTATATAACAGCAGTTTTTCACACACTCACATAACATTATTAAACTACCACAACTTAGAAACAATTACCATGGTACATCATCAGTACAGAGACACATTCACTAGTAAATATTGAGACACTTACACTATGGCGTATGCATAGCTAGTATAGACTTTAGTACTTACACTACGGAGCATGCATAGCTAGTATAGACTTCAGTACTTACACTACGGAGCATGCATAGCTAGTATAGACTTTAGTACTTACACTACGGAGCATGCATAGCTAGTATAGACTTTAGTACTTACACTACGGAGCATGCATAGCTAGTATAGACTTCAGTACTTACACTACGGAGCATGCATAGCTAGTATAGACTTCAGTACTTACACTACGGAGCATGCATAGCTAGTATAGACTTCAGTACTTACACTACGGAGCATGCATAGCTAGTATAGACTTCAGTACTTACACTACGGAGCATGCATAGCTAGTATAGACTTCAGTACTTACACTACGGAGCATGCATAGCAGCCTTTCTTGCTACTCTCTCTAATGAGGAAAGCTCCGTCAGGTTTGCCCAGTAGGAGGTCTTCAGACTGGGTTCTGTTCAGGTCTCCTACAAACCAGGTCTTTTCATCATAGTGTGGCAGGTTGTCATCCTCCTCTGTACTGACAAAGTACCCTCTAAAAACACAGGAGACAGGGGAAAGAGACACGCATAGGGTTTAGCAGGGATTCATTTTAGTTGATGGATTTATGATGTAGACAAAATATCAAATGAGAATGATTGCCTCAGATCTACGGTGCATTCGGAAAGTATTCAGACCCCCTGACTTTTTCCACATTTTGTTACGTTACAGCCTTATTCTAAAATTGATTAAATACATTGTTTTCCTAAGCAATCTACACACAATACCCAATAATGACAAAGCGAAAACAGGTTTTTAGATTTTTGGGCGAATTTATAAAAAATAAAAAACTGAAATACTTATTTACATAAATATTCAGACCCTTTGCTATGAGACTCGAAATTGAGCTCAGGTGCATCCTGTTTCCATTGATCATCCTTGAGATGTTTTAACAACTTGATTGGAGTCCACCTGTGGTAAATTCAATTGATTGGACATGATTTGGAAAGGCACACACCTGTCTATATAAGGTCCCACAGTTGACAGTGCATATCAGAGCAAAAACCAAGCCATGAGGTCGAAGGAATTGTGGGTAGAGCTCCGAGAGAGGATTGTGTCGAGGCACAGATCTGGGGAAGGGTACCAAAACATTTCTGCAGCATTAAAGGTCCCCAAGAACACAGTGGCCTCCATCATTCTTAAAAGGAAGAAGTTTGGAACCACCAAAACTCTTCCTAGAGCCGGCCGCCCGGCCAACTGAGCAATCGGGGGAGAAGGGCCTTGGTCAGGGAGGTGACCAAGAACCCGATGGTAACTCTGACAGAGTTCTAGAGCTCTACTGTGGAAATGGGAGAACCTTCCAGATGGACAACCATCTCTACAGCACTCCACCAATCAGGCCTTTATGGTAGAGTGGCCAGACGGACGGCACTCCTCAGTAAAAGGCACATGACAGCCCGCTTGGTTTGGAAAAAGATACCTAAAGACTCAACAAGATTCTCTGGTTTGATGAAACCAAGATTGAACTCCTTGGCCTGAATGCCAACATCACGTCTGGAGGAAACCTGGCACCATCGCTACGGTGAAGCATGGTGGTGGCAGCATCATGCTGTGGGGATGTTTTTCAGCGGCAGGGACTGGGAGACTAGTCAGGATGGAGGGAAAGATGAATGTAGCAAAGTAGAGAGATCCTTGATGAAAACCTGCTCCAGAGCACTCAGGACCTCAGACTGGGGTGAAGGTTCACCTTCCAACAGGACAACAACCCTAAGTACACAGCCAAGAGAACGCAGGAATGGCTTCGGGAGAAGTCTCTTAATGTCCTTGAGTGGACTAGCCAGAGCCTGGACTTGATCGAACATCCCTGGAGAGACCTGAAAATAGCTGTGCAGCAACGCTCCCCATCCAACCTGACAGAGCTTGAGAGGATCTGCAGAGAAGAATGGGAGGAACTCCCCAAATACAGGTGTGCCAAGCTTGTAGCATCATACCCAGGAAGAATCAAGGCTGTAATCACTGCCGAAGGTGCTTCAACAAAGTACTGACTAAAGGGTCGGAATACTTATGTAAATGTCACATCTTTTTTCTTTATATATATATAAATATATTCGCAAAAAAATCAAAAAACCTGTTTTTGCTTTGTCCTTATGGGGTGTTGTGTGTTGATTGATGAGGGAAAAAAAATACATTTTAGAATAACATTTTAGAATAACGCTGTAACGTAACAAAATGTGGAAAATGTCAAGGGGTCTGAATACTTTCCGAATGCACTGTACATTCCTCCAACATGAGTATAGTGAAAAGATGACTATTGGGAATGAGCAATGCCAATGTGAAGTAGATCGCTACAGTATGTCTACATTAGAGATAGAATGAGCCTTGCAGAATGAGCCTTGCAGTGTGAGGCTGTGAGGCTGTGAGGTTGGGGGGTTGTGAGGCTGTGAAGCTGGGAGGCTGTGAGGTTGGAGGGCTGTGAGGTTGGGGGGCTGTGAGGTTGGAGGGCTGTGAGGTTGGAGGGCCGTGAGGTTGGAGGGCTGTGAGGTTGGAGGGCTGTGAGGTTGGAGGGCTGTGAGGTTGGAGGGCTGTGAGGTTGGGGGGCTGTGAGGTTGGAGGGCTGTGAGGTTGGAGGGCTGTGAGGTTGGAGGGCTGTGAGGTTGGGGGGCTGTGAGGTTGGATGGCTGTGAGGTTGGGGGGCTGTGAGGTTGGAGGGCTGTGAGGTTGGAGGGCTGTGAGGTTGGGGGGCTGTGAGGTTGGGGGGCTGTGAGGTTGGAGGGCTGTGAGTTTGGGGGGCTGTGAGGCTGTGAAGCTGGGGGGTTGTGAAGCTGGGAGGCTGTGAGGCTGGGGGGGCTGTAAGGTTGGGGGGCTGTGAAGCTGGGAGGCTGTGAACCTGGGGTGCTGTGAGGATGTGAAGCTGGGAGGCTGGGGGGCTGTGAGGTTGGGAGGCTGTGAGGTTGGGGGACTGGGAGGCTGTGAGGCTGGGGGGCTGTGAGGCTGTGAGGTTGGGGGGCTGTGAGGCTGTGAGGTTGGAGGGCTGTGAAGCTGGGGGGCTGTGAGGCTGGGAGGATGTGAACCTGGGGGGCTGTGAGGCTGGGGGGCTGTGAAGCTGGGAGGCTGTGAGGTTGGGGGGCTGGGAGTCTGTGAACCTGGGGGGCTGTGAGGTTGGGGGGCTGTGAAGCTGGGAGACTGTGAGACCATGAGGCTGTGAGGCCATGAAGCTGGGGGCTGTGAGGCCGTAAGGCTGGGGGGGCTGTGAAGCTGGGGGGCTGTGAGACCGTAAGCCTGGGGTGCTGTGAAGCTGGGAGGCTGTGAGGCTGGGGAGCTGTGAGTCTGGGGGTCCGTGAAGCTGGGAGGCTGTGAAGGTGGTGGGCTGTGAAGCTGGTGGGCTGTGAAGCCTTGAGGCGGTGAGGCCGTGAAGCTCGGAGGCCATGAGGCTGGGAGGCCATGAGGCTGGGAGGCCGTGAGGCTGGAGAGCTGTGAGTCTGGGGGACCGTGAAGCTGGGGGAATGTGAGGCCTTGAGGCGGTGAAGCTGGGGGGCCGTGAAGCTCGGAGGCTGTGAGGCTGGGAGGCCGTGAAGACTGGGAGGCCATGAGGCTGGGAGGCCGTGAGGCTGGAGAGCTGTGAGTCTGGGGGACCGTGAAGCTGGGGGAATGTGAGGCCTTGAGGCGGTGAAGCTGGGGGGCCGTGAAGCTCGGAGGCTGTGAGCTTGAGGGGCTGTGAGGCTGTGAAGCTGGGAGGCCGCGAGGCGGGGAGGCCGTGAGGCGGTGAAGCTGGGGGGCCGTGAAGCTCGGAGGCTGTGAGGTTGGGGGGCTGTGAGGCCGTGAAGCTGGGAGGCCGTGAAGCTGGGAGGCCGTGAGGCTGGGCTCTGAACACTTACTCATCTGTGTTCTCGTTCTTGATCCCCAGCCACTCATTAATTCGTTTCTGACGCACTCCTTTGTGATTGAGCCAGCTGCAGAGAGAGAGTTATGCACGTCATTCCTCCATTTAACAGAACAGATGACAAAACGTATTTAATTAGTAGCACTCCCACAACCCTTCTGAAGAAGTCTATGTATAGAAACGAGGTAGGCCTGGTAATGCTAGGTAATGCTATTGCAGGATTCCTAGAAGCCATGGCCTTTCTATCCCCGGGCAGCCCAGGGACTTCCCTACAGAGAGTCTGCTGTAGCTAAGAGGAAGCACAAGCTTATTATGGCAGCGCTCCAGTTAACCCTGTAGGAGCTCCAGCTAAGCTGTCTGGGTTACTTACACTACGTACTGGTCCCTACTACAACCTTACAGTGGGTTAACTCTTTACTCCGTCATAGACTACTTACCCAAGGCACTGGTGTTACTCTATGTTAACTCTTTCCTGTCTGAGTAACTTACACCAGGTACTGGTCCCTGATCTTGCGGAGCTGGATGAGGTCAGGTTTGAGGCTGTTCATCTTCTTGTCAGTCTCTCTGTTGTCCAGAGCCTGGGCCTTCAGGTCCTGCTCCAGACTAATCTTACTGTCGTGGATCTCACCCAGACGAGACTTTAGCTTCTCATAGTTCATCATGATCCTACAGGACCGAGAAGAGGGAGGAGAGGGGTGGGGGGGAGGGAGAAGAGAGGGAAAGGAGAGGTGGAGGAGAAGAAGGGGGGTAGGGGAGGAGAAGGAGAGGAGAAGGGGAGAAGGAGAGTGGGAGAGGAGAGGAGGAAGAGGAGAAGATGTAGGGGAGGAGAGGGGGAGAGGGGAGGAGGAGGGAGGAGGATGGGTCAGGATACTGCATACTGTTTACTACTACCGTTATTCATAACTATGTCCATCACCACCACAACATAAGATTCTGTTCAAACCTTAAGGTCAATCCAGACACCACTAATATGTACACAAACAATACGTTGCCTGACGACAAATAGAGAGTGGATTCCAATTTGAGCAAGCCCGAGGCCCCTCCCCCGCATACCTCTCAATCTCCTTGTCGTTGCCCTCCCGGCGGAAGCGCTCCATGTAGTCCTTGCTGTAGCGCTCCTGTGTGTGACACTGCTCCTCAAAGATCTTGATGGTCTCGTTGAAGGCCTCGATGGCCGTCCTCTTCATCTGAATCTCCTGAGGGTTAACACAATATCAGGGCCATCAATCTTCCACTCGTCAGCTCAATAATGCTGCAACCTTCCAATGAATAAAGTCTACCTATCTATCGTGTCGATTTATTCACCTGGCACAGACATAATTACTGCTTTATCATGATTAAAATAGAGCATAGTTGGTGGTAGTTACTAGGTCTGTTTTGGGTTTAGTGATGTGAGTGTAGTGTAGTGTGTGGTATGATGTGCTTAGAGTGTAGTGTGTGGTATGATGTGTTAACGGTGTAGTGTGTGGTATGATGTGTTAACAGTGTAGTGTAGTGTGTGGTATGATGTGCTAACAGTGTAGTGTAGTGTGTGGTATGATGTGCTAACAGTGTAGTGTGTGGTATGATGTGCTAACAGTGTAGTGTGTGGTACGATGTGCTAACAGTGTAGTGTGTGGTATGATGTGCTAACGGTGTAGTGTGTGGTATGATGTGCTAACGGTGTAGTGTGTGGTATGATGTGTTAACAGTGTAGTGTGTGGTATGATGTGCTAACAGTGTAGTGTGTGGTACGATGTGCTAACAGTGTAGTGTAGTGTGTGGTATGATGTGCTAACAGTGTAGTGTAGTGTGTAGTATGATGTGCTAACAGTGTAGTGTGTGGTATGATGTGCTAACGGTGTAGTGTGTGGTATGATGTGCTAACGGTGTAGTGTGTGGTATGATGTGCTAACGGTGTAGTGTGTGGTATGATGTGCTAACGGTGTAGTGTGTGGTATGATGTGTTAACAGTGTAGTGTAGTGTGTGGTATGATGTGCTAACGGTGTAGTGTGTGGTATGATGTGTTAACAGTGTAGTGTAGTGTGTGGTATGATGTGCTAACAGTGTAGTGTGTGGTATGATGTGCTAACAGTGTAGTGTGTGGTATGATGTGCTAACAGTGTAGTGTGTGGTATGATGTGCTAACGGTGTAGTGTGTGGTATGATGTGCTAACAGTGTAGTGTGTGGTATGATGTGCTAACAGTGTAGTGTAGTGTGTGGTATGATGTGCTAACAGTGTAGTGTAGTGTTTAGTATGATGTGCTAACCGTGTAGTGTGTGGTACGATGTGCTAACAGTGTAGTGTAGTGTGTGGTATGATGTGCTAACAGTGTAGTGTGTGGTATGATGTGCTAACGGTGTAGTGTGTGGTATGATGTGCTAACGGTGTAGTGTGTGGTATGATGTGCTAACGGTGTAGTGTGTGGTATGATGTGCTAACGGTGTAGTGTGTGGTATGATGTGCTAACAGTGTAGTGTGTGGTATGATGTGCTAACGGTGTAGTGTGTGGTATGATGTGCTAATGGTGTAGTGTGTGGTATGATGTGCTAACGGTGTAGTGTGTGGTATGATGTGCTAACGGTGTAGTGTGTGGTATGATGTGCTAACGGTGTAGTGTGTGGTATGATGTGCTAACAGTGTAGTGTGTGGTATGATGTGCTAACAGTGTAG
This sequence comes from Salvelinus alpinus, assembly GCF_045679555.1. Lineage (NCBI taxonomy): Eukaryota > Metazoa > Chordata > Actinopteri > Salmoniformes > Salmonidae > Salvelinus > Salvelinus alpinus. Next base: position 43,486,204 of record NC_092101.1, on the reverse strand, counting down.
TGTGTGGTATGATGTGCTAACAGTGTAGTGTGTGGTATGATGTGCTAACGGTGTAGTGTGTGGTATGATGTGCTAACGGTGTAGTGTGTGGTATGATGTGCTAACGGTGTAGTGTGTGGTATGATGTGCTAACGGTGTAGTGTGTGGTATGATGTGCTAACGGTGTAGTGTGTGGTATGATGTGCTAACGGTGTAGTGTGTGGTATGATGTGCTAACGGTGTAGTGTGTGGTATGATGTGCTAACGGTGTAGTGTGTGGTATGATGTGCTAACGGTGTAGTGTGTGGTATGATGTGCTAACGGTGTAGTGTGTGGTATGATGTGCTAACGGTGTAGTGTGTGGTATGATGTGCTAACAGTGTAGTGTGTGGTATGATGTGCTAACAGTGTAGTGTGTGGTATGATGTGCTAACAGTGTAGTGTGTGGTATGATGTGCTAACAGTGTAGTGTGTGGTATGATGTGCTAACAGTGTAGTGTGTGGTATGATGTGCTAACGGTGTAGTGTGTGGTATGATGTGCTAACGGTGTAGTGTGTGGTATGATGTGCTAACGGTGTAGTGTGTGGTATGATGTGCTAACGGTGTAGTGTGTGGTATGATGTGCTAACAGTGTAGTGTGTGGTATGATGTGCTAACAGTGTAGTGTAGTGTGTAGTATGATGTGCTAACAGTGTAGTGTAGTGTGTGGTATGATGTGTTGACAGTGTAGTGTGTGGTATGATGTGCTAACAGTGTAGTGTGTGGTATGATGTGCTAACAGTGTAGTGTGTGGTACGATGTGCTAACAGTGTAGTGTAGTGTGTGGTATGATGTGCTAACAGTGTAGTGTAGTGTGTGGTATGATGTGCTAACAGTGTAGTTTGTGGTATGATGTGCTAACGGTGTAGTGTGTAGTATGATGTGCTTAGAGTGTAGTGTGTGGTATGATGTGCTAACAGTGTAGTGTGTGGTATGATGTGCTAACAGTGTAGTGTAGTGTGTGGTATGATGTGCTAACAGTGTAGTGTGTGGTATGATGTGCTAACAGTGTAGTGTAGTGTGTGGTATGATGTGCTAACAGTGTAGTGTGTGGTATGATGTGCTAACAGTGTAGTGTGTGGTATGATGTGCTAACAGTGTAGTGTAGTGTGTGGTATGATGTGCTAACGGTGTAGTGTGTGGTATGATGTGCTAACAGTGTAGTGTGTGGTATGATGTGCTAACAGTGTAGAGTAGTGTGTGGTATGATGTGCTAACGGTGTAGTGTGTGGTATGATGTGCTAACGGTGTAGTGTGTGGTATGATGTGCTAACAGTGTAGTGTAGTGTGTGGTATGATGTGCTAACAGTGTAGTGTGTGGTATGATGTGCTAACGGTGTAGTGTGTGGTATGATGTGCTAACAGTGTAGTGTAGTGTGTGGTATGATGTGCTAACAGTGTAGTGTGTGGTATGATGTGCTAACGGTGTAGTGTGTGGTATGATGTGCTAACGGTGTAGTGTGTGGTATGATGTGTTAACGGTGTAGTGTGTGGTATGATGTGCTAACAGTGTAGTGTGTGGTACGATGTGCTAACAGTGTAGTGTAGTGTGTAGTATGATGTGCTAACAGTGTAGTGTAGTGTGTGGTATGATGTGTTAACAGTGTAGTGTGTGGTATGATGTGCTAACGGTGTAGTGTGTGGTATGATGTGCTAACAGTGTAGTGTGTGGTATGATGTGCTAACAGTGTAGTGTGTGGTATGATGTGCTAACGGTGTAGTGTGTGGTATGATGTGCTAACAGTGTAGTGTGTGGTATGATGTGCTAACGGTGTAGTGTGTGGTATGATGTGCTAACGGTGTAGTGTGTGGTATGATGTGCTAACAGTGTAGTGTAGTGTGTGGTATGATGTGCTAACAGTGTAGTGTGTGGTATGATGTGCTAACTGTGTAGTGTGTGGTATGATGTGCTAACAGTGTAGTGTAGTGTGTGGTATGATGTGCTAACAGTGTAGTGTGTGGTATGATGTGTTAACAGTGTAGTGTGTGGTATGATGTGTTAACAGTGTAGTGTGTGGTATGATGTGTTAACAGTGTAGTGTAGTGTGTAGTATGATGTGCTAACGGTGTAGTGTGTGGTATGATGTGCTAACAGTGTAGTGTGTGGTATGATGTGTTAACAGTGTAGTGTAGTGTGTAGTATGATGTGCTAACAGTGTAGTGTGTGGTATGATGTGCTAACGGTGTAGTGTGTGGTATGATGTGCTAATGGTGTAGTGTGTGGTATGATGTGCTAACAGTGTAGTGTGTGGTACGATGTGCTAACAGTGTAGTGTAGTGTGTAGTATGATGTGCTAACAGTGTAGTGTAGTGTGTGGTATGATGTGTTAACAGTGTAGTGTGTGGTATGATGTGCTAACGGTGTAGTGTGTGGTATGATGTGCTAACAGTGTAGTGTGTGGTATGATGTGCTAACAGTGTAGTGTGTGGTATGATGTGCTAACGGTGTAGTGTGTGGTATGATGTGCTAACAGTGTAGTGCGTGGTATGATGTGCTAACGGTGTAGTGTGTGGTATGATGTGCTAACGGTGTAGTGTGTGGTATGATGTGCTAACAGTGTAGTGTAGTGTGTGGTATGATGTGCTAACAGTGTAGTGTGTGGTATGATGTGCTAACTGTGTAGTGTGTGGTATGATGTGCTAACAGTGTAGTGTAGTGGGGGGTACTTCCGGGTTGGAGCGAGCGGTCGCATTTCACACTTCGCGCCGCTGGTAGTATTACTTTTCATTACATTTCATTATAGTACAACGGTTTGATTTGTCTGATCTTAGCAATTATTTTTAGCTAGCTACATAGCCGTCTTTGTATCAAAGATAATTGTGTAATTGTGTAGTTTATCGTAGTTATCGTAATTCGTCGTCCTAACGTCGTCCTAACGTAGTCAACACTGCTATCTGGCCAGCAGCTAGCCAGCTAGCCAACGTCCACCGTCTACCGAATAGCAGCACTGTAGAAACTATTACATTCAACGGAGCGACTTGATTAGCGTAGTGTTAGCTAGCTTCATAGTTGTCTTTGCTGTCTTCGTAATTTACCGAGGTTAGCTAGCCAGCTATTTGTCGTCCCTCTTAACGTAGGAAACACTGCTAGCTAGCCAGCAGCTAGCCAGCAGCTAGCCAGCTAGCCAACGTCTACCGAATAGCAGCACTGTAGAAACTATTACATTCAACGGAACGACTTGATTAGCGTAGTGTTAGCTAGCTACATAGTTGTCTTTGCTGTCTTCGTATCCGAGATAATTGTGTAGTTTAGAGTGTGTAGTTTAGTTTAGAGTAATTATCGTAATTTACCGAAGTTAGCTAGCCAGCTATTTGTCGTCCCTGTTAACGTAGGAAACACTGCTAGCTAGCCAGCAGCTAGCCAGCTAGCCAACGTCTACCGTCTACCGAATAGCAGCACTGTAGAGACTATCACATTTACATTACATTGCAACGGAACGACTTGGTTAGTGTAGTGTTAGCTAGCTACATAGTTGTCTTTGCTGTCAAGATAATTGTGTAGTTTTGAGTAATTGTCTAGGTTACCTAGCCAGTTACCGAGGCTACCTAGCCAGCTACACTTTCAAACTAAGTCAACAACGCAACCACTGCTAGCTAGCCTACTTCAGGAGCACTGTATCATTTTAGTCAATAAGATTTCTTGCAAAGTAAGTTTAACTTTCTGAACATTCGAGACGTGTAGTCCACTTGTCATTCCAATCTCCTTTGCATTAGCGTAGCCTCTTCTGTAGCCTGTCAACTATGTGTCTGTCTATCCCTCTTCTCTCCTCTCTGCACAGACCACACAAACGCTTCACACCGCGTGGCCGCTGCCTGGTGGTCCCAGCGCGCACGACCCACGTGGAGTTCCAGGTCTCCGGCAGCCTCTGGAACTGCCGATCTGCGGCCAACAAGGCAGAGTTCATCTCAGCCTATGCTTCCCTCCAGTCCCTCGACTTCTTGGCACTGACGGAAACATGGATTACCACAGATAACACTGCTACTCCTACCGCTCTCTCCTCGTCTGCCCACGTGTTCTCGCACACCCCGAGAGCTTCTGGTCAGCGGGGTGGTGGCACTGGGATCCTCATCTCCCCCAAGTGGACATTCTCTCTTTCTCCCCTGACCCATCTGTCTATCGCCTCCTTTGAATTCCATGCTGTCACAGTTACCAGCCCTTTCAAGCTTAACATCCTTATCATTTATCACCCCCCAGGTTCCCTTGGAGAGTTCATCAATGAGCTTGACGCCTTGATAAGCTCCTTTCCTGAGGATGGCTCACCTCTCACAGTTCTGGGTGACTTTAACCTCCCCACGTCTACCTTTGACTCATTCCTCTCTGCCTCCTTCTTTCCACTCCTCTCCTCTTTTGACCTCACCCTCTCACCTTCCCCCCCTACTCACAAGGCAGGCAATACGCTTGACCTCATCTTTACTAGATGCTGTTCTTCCACTAATCTCATTGCAACTCCCCTCCAAGTCTCTGACCACTACCTTGTATCCTTTTCCCTCTCGCTCTCATCTAACACTTCCCACACTGCCCCTACTCGGATGGTATCGCGCCGTCCCAACCTTCTCTCTCTCTCCCCCACTACTCTCTCCTCTTCCATCCTATCATCTCTTCCCTCTGCTCAAACCTTCTCCAACCTATCTCCTGATTCTGCCTCCTCAACCCTCCTCTCCTCCCTTTCTGCATCCTTTGACTCTCTATGTCCCCTATCCTCCAGGCCGGCTCGGTCCTCCCCTCCTGCTCCGTGGCTCGACGACTCATTGCGAGCTCACAGAACAGGGCTCCGGGCAGCCGAGCGGAAATGGAGGAAAACTCGCCTCCCTGCGGACCTGGCATCCTTTCACTCCCTCCTCTCTACATTCTCCTCTTCTGTCTCTGCTGCTAAAGCCACTTTCTACCACTCTAAATTCCAAGCATCTGCCTCTAACCCTAGGAAGCTCTTTGCCACCTTCTCCTCCCTCCTGAATCCTCCTCCCCGACGACATCCGATCATCGTTTGCTAAGCCAAACGACACCGCTGGTTCTGCTCACACTGCCCTACCCTGTGCTTTGACCTCTTTCTCCCCTCTCTCTCCAGATGAAATCTCGCGTCTTGTGACGGCCGGCCGCCCAACAACCTGCCCTCTTGACCCTATCCCCTCCTCTCTTCTCCAGACCATTTCCGGAGACCTTCTCCCCTACCTCACCTCGCTCATCAACTCATCCTTGACCGCTGGCTACGTCCCTTCTGCCTTCAAGAGAGCGAGAGTTGCACCCCTTCTGAAAAAACCTACACTCGATCCCTCTGATGTCAACAACTACAGACCAGTATCCCTTCTTTCTTTTCTCTCCAAAACTCTTGAACGTGCCGTCCTTGGCCAGCTCTCCTGCTATCTCTCTCAGAATGACCTTCTTGATCCAAATCAGTCAGGTTTCAAGACTAGTCATTCAACTGAGACTGCTCTTCTCTGTGTCACGGAGGCGCTCCGCACTGCTAAAGCTAACTCTCTCTCCTCTGCTCTCATCCTTCTAGACCTATCGGCTGCCTTTGATACTGTGAACCATCAGATCCTCCTCTCCACCCTCTCCGAGTTGGGCATCTCCGGCGCGGCCCACGCTTGGATTGCGTCCTACCTGACAGGTCGCTCCTACCAGGTGGCGTGGCGAGAATCTGTCTCCGCACCACGTGCTCTCACCACTGGTGTCCCCCAGGGCTCTGTTCTAGGCCCTCTCCTATTCTCGCTATACACCAAGTCACTTGGCTCTGTCATATCCTCACATGGTCTCTCCTATCATTGCTATGCAGACGACACACAATTAATCTTCTCCTTTCCCCCTTCTGATAACCAGGTGGCGAATCGCATCTCTGCATGTCTGGCAGACATATCAGTGTGGATGACGGATCACCACCTCAAGCTGAACCTCGGCAAGACGGAGCTGCTCTTCCTCCCGGGGAAGGACTGCCCGTTCCATGATCTTGCCATCACGGTTGACAACTCCATTGTGTCCTCCTCCCAGAGCGCTAAGAACCTTGGCGTGATCCTGGACAACACCCTGTCGTTCTCAACCAACATCAAGGCGGTGACCCGTTCCTGTAGGTTCATGCTCTACAACATTCGCAGAGTACGACCCTGCCTCACACAGGAAGCGGCGCAGGTCCTAATCCAGGCACTTGTCATCTCCCGTCTGGATTACTGCAACTCGCTGTTGGCTGGGCTCCCTGCCTGTGCGATTAAACCCCTACAACTCATCCAGAACGCCGCAGCCCGTCTGGTGTTCAACCTTCCCAAGTTCTCTCACGTCACCCCGCTCCTCCGCTCTCTCCACTGGCTTCCAGTTGAAGCTCGCATCCGCTACAAGACCATGGTGCTTGCCTACGGAGCTGTGAGGGGAACAGCACCTCCGTACCTTCAGGCTCTGATCAGGCCCTACACCCAAACAAGGGCACTGCGTTCATCCACCTCTGGCCTGCTCGCCTCCCTACCTCTGAGGAAGTACAGCTCCCGCTCAGCCCAGTCAAAACTGTTCGCTGCTCTGGCACCCCAATGGTGGAACAAACTCCCCCACGACGCCAGGTCAGCGGAATCAATCACCACCTTCCGGAGACACCTGAAACCCCACCTCTTTAAGGAATACCTAGGATAGGATAAAGTAATCCTTCTAACCCCCCCCCCCCCCCCCTTAGAGTTAGATGCACTATTGTAAAGTGGTTGTTCCACTGGACATCATAAGGTGAATGCACCAACTTGTAAGTCGCTCTGGATAAGAGCGTCTGCTAAATGACTTAAATGTAAATGTAAATGTAGTGTGTGGTATGATGTGCTAACAGTGTAGTGTAGTGTGTGGTATGATGTGCTAACAGTGTAGTGTGTGGTATGATGTGCTAACAGTGTAGTGTGTGGTATGATGTGTTAACAGTGTAGTGTAGTGTGTAGTATGATGTGCTAACGGTGTAGTGTGTGGTATGATGTGCTAACAGTGTAGTGTGTGGTATGATGTGTTAACAGTGTAGTGTAGTGTGTAGTATGATGTGCTAACAGTGTAGTGTGTGGTATGATGTGCTAACGGTGTAGTGTGTGGTATGATGTGCTAATGGTGTAGTGTGTGGTATGATGTGCTAACAGTGTAGTGTGTGGTATGATGTGTTAACAGTGTAGTGTGTGGTATGATGTGCTAACGGTGTAGTGTGTGGTATGATGTGCTAACAGTGTAGTGTGTGGTATGATGTGCTAACGGTGTAGTGTGTGGTATGATGTGTTAACGGTGTAGTGTGTGGTATGATGTGCTAACAGTGTAGTGTAGTGTGTGGTATGATGTGCTAACAGTGTAGTGTGTGGTATGATGTGCTAACGGTGTAGTGTGTGGTATGATGTGTTAACGGTGTAGTGTGTGGTATGATGTGCTAACGGTGTAGTGTGTGGTATGATGTGCTAACGGTGTAGTGTGTGGTATGATGTGCTAACGGTGTAGTGTGTGGTATGATGTGTTAACGGTGTAGTGTGTGGTATGATGTGCTAACAGTGTAGTGTGTGGTATGATGTGCTAACGGTGTAGTGTGTGGTATGATGTGCTAACGGTGTAGTGTGTGGTATGATGTGCTAACGGTGTAGTGTAGTGTGCGGTGTACGGTACCTGTGAAGTCTTGGTGTAGTCCTCATAAAGCCGGTCATACTCCTTGCTCTTCTCCTGGTATTGATTGTGATATTCTTGGAGTTTCTTCCCCACCGCGTCAATGTTGTCCTCTTTCACCAGCTGGTCCTGAGAGAAAGTAAGAGAATGAAAGAAAGAGAGAGAGAGAGTATTAGAGGGCGATACATTGACATTAAGTGCAGAGAGAGAGAGAGAGAAAGGCCAAACCCCGACCAACAACATTGGACACTTTATGGAACAAAAAGCCTTCACTATATCAGGTCTGAGGTCATCTGCCTTTGGCCTAAAGAGCAGGAACCCGGACTTCACCAAAGAAATCGGTAATGCAGACATTGTCATCCTGCAAGAAACATGGTATAGAGGAGACGGACCCACTGGTTGCCCTCTAGGTTACAGAGAGCTGGTAGTCCCATCCACCAAACTACCAGGTGTGAAACAGGGAAGGGACTCAGGGGGAATGCTAATTTGGTATAGAGCAGACTTAACTCACTCCATTAAATTAATCAAAACAGGAACATTTTACATTTGGCTTGAAATTCAAAAGGAAATTATCTTAACAGAGAAAAATGTCCTCCTGTGTGCTACCTATATCCCCCCACTAGAATCCCCATACTTTAATGAAGACAGCTTCTCCATCCTGGAGGGGGAAATCAATCATTTCCAGGCCCAGGGACATGTATTAGTCTGTGGCGACCTAAATGCCAGAACTGGACAGGAACCTGACACCCTCAGCACACAGGGGGACAAACACCTACCTGGAGGTGACAGCATTCCCTCCCCCATATGCCCACCTAGGCACAACTATGACAACATAACCAACAAAAACGGGTCACAACTCCTGCAGCTCTGTCGCACGCTGGGTATGTACATAGTCAATGGTAGGCTTCGAGGGGACTCCTATGGTAGGTACACCTATAGCTCATCTCTTGGCAGTAGCACTGTAGACTACTTTATCACTGACCTCAACCCAGAGTCTCTCAGAGCGTTCACAGTCAGCCCACTGACACCCCTATCAGACCACAGCAAAATCACAGTCTACTTGAACAGAGCAATACTCAATCATGAGGCATCAAAGCCAAAGGAACTGAGTAACATTAAGAAATGCTATAGATGGAAGGAATGCAGTTTGGAAACCTACCAAAAAACAATTAGGCAACAGCAAATTCAATCCCTTTTAGACAACTTCCTGGGTAAAACGTTCCACTGCAATAGTGAAGGTGTAAACTTGGCAGTAGAAAATCTTAACAGTATATTTGACCTCTCAGCTTCCCTATCAAATCTAAAAATCTCAAATAGAAAACCGAAGAAAATGAACAACAATGACAAATGGTTTGATAAAGAATGCAAAAATCTAAGAAATAAATTGAGAAACCTGTCCAACCAAAAACATAGAGACCCGGAAAACCTGAGTCTACGCCTTCACTATGGTGAATCACTAAAACAATACAGAAATACACTACGGAAAAAGAAGGAACAGCACGTCAGAAATCAGCTCAATGTAATTGAAGAATCCATAGACTCTAACCAATTCTGGGAAAATTGGAAAACACTAAACAAACAACAACACTGTAAGGGCTGTTGTCCTCCTCCTCCTCAGATGAGGAGAGGAGAGAAGGATCAGTGGACCAATACGCAGCATTCGGGAAATAAGCCATCTTTTATTTAACACGATGGCAACACGAAAACAAACACTTTCAAAATTACAAAAACAAGAAAACGACGTAGACGAAAAAACCTGAACATGAACTTACATAACTAACGTAAAACTCACGGACAGGAACAGACTACATCAAAACGAAACGAACAACCAAACAGTCCCGTATGGTACATACATATACGAACACGGAAGACAATCACCCACAAACAAACAGTGAGAACACCCTACCTAAATATGACTCTTAATTAGAGGAAAACGCAAAACACCTGCCTCTAATTAAGAGCCATACCAGGCAACCAAAACCAACATAGAAACAGAAAACATAGACTGCCCACCCAAAACTCACGCCCTGACCATATACACATACAAAAACAACATAAAACAGGTCAGGAACGTTACAGAACCCCCCCCTCAAGGTGCGAACGCCGGGCGCACCAGCACAAAGTCCAGGGGAGGGTCTGGGTGGGCAGTTGACCACGGTGGTGGCTCAGGCTCTGGACGCTGTCCCCACACCACCATAGTCACTCCCCGCTTCTGTCTTCCCCTCCCAATGACCACCCTCAAACTAACATCCCCTAAATGAACAGCCAACACCGGGATAAGGGGCAGCACCGGGAGAAGGGGCAGCACCGGGACAAGGGGCAGCACCGGGACAAGGGGCAGCACCGGGACAAGGGGCAGCACCGGGACAAGGGGCAGCACCGGGACAAGGGGCAGCACCGGGACAAGGGGCAGCACCGGGACAAGGGGCAGCACCGGGACAAGGGGCAGCACCGGGACAAGGGGCAGCACCGGGACAAGGGGCAGCACCGGGACAAGGGGCAGCACCGGGATAAGGGGCAGCACCGGGATAAGGGGCAGCACCGGGACAAGGGGCAGCACCGGGATAAGGGGCAGCACCGGGACAAGGGGCAGCACCGGGGACAAGGGGCAGCACCGGGACAAGGGGCAGCACCGGGACAAGGGGCGGCAGGTCCCGGCTGAGAGACTCTGGCAGATCCTGGCTGAGGGACTCTGGCAGGTCCTGGCTGAAGGACTCTGGCAGGTCCTGGCTGAGGGACTCTGGCAGGTCCTGGCTGAGGGACTCTGGCAGGTCCTGGCTGAGGGACTCTGGCAGGTCCTGGCTGAGGGACTCTGGCAGGTCCTGGCTGAGGGACTCTGGCAGGTCCTGGCTGAGGGACTCTGGCAGGTCCTGGCTGAGGGACTCTGGCAGGTCCTGGCTGAGGAACCCTGGCAGGTCCTGGCTGGACGGCTCTGGCAGGTCCTGGCTGGACGGCTCTGGCAGGTCCTGGCTGGACGGCTCTGGCAGGTCCTGGCTGGACGGCTCTGGCAGGTCCTGGCTGGACGGCTTTGGCAGGTCCTGGCTGGACGGCTCTGGCAGGTCCTGGCTGGCGGAAGGCTCTGGCTGATCCGGTCTGGCGGAAGGCTCTGGCTGATCCGGTCTGGCGGAAGGCTCTGGCTGATCCGGTCTGGCGGAAGGCTCTGGCTGATCCGGTCTGGCGGAAGGCTCTGGCTGATCCGGTCTGGCGGAAGGCTCTGTAGGCTCTTGGCAGACGGGCGGCTTTGCAGGCTCATGGCAGACGGGCAGCTTTGCAGGCTCATGGCAGACGGGCAGCTTTGCAGGCTCATGGCAGACGGGCAGTTCAGGCGCCGCTGGGCAGACGGGCAGTTCAGGTGCCGCTGGGCAGACGGGCAGTTCAGGCGCCGCTGGGCAGACGGGCAGTTCAGGCGCCGCTGGGCAGACGGGCAGTTCAGGCGCCGCTGGGCAGACGGGCTCAGACGGCGCTGGGCAGACAGATGGCTCCGACGGCGCTGGGCAGACAGATGGCTCCGACGGCGCTGGGCAGACAGATGGCTCCGACGGCGCTGGGCAGACAGATGGCTCCGACGGCGCTGGGCAGACAGGCAGTGCAGAAGGCGTTGGGCAGACGGCCGACTCTGCCCTGCTGAGGCGCACAGTATGCCTGGTGCGTGGTATAGGCACTGGCTGCGCTGGAGAGGAGGAAAACTCTGACAGCGCTGGACAGGTGGGAGCAGCTGGAGAGAGAACCCGGAGAGACAGCCTGGTGCGGGGGGCTGCCACCGGTGGACTGGTACTTGGAGGTGGCACCGGGTATACCGGACCGTGAAGGAGGACACGTGCTCTTGAGCACCGAGCCTGCCCAACCTTACCAGGTTGAATGGTGCCCGTAGCCCTGCCAGTGCGGCGAGGTGGAATAGCCCGCACTGGGCTATACTGGCAAACCGGGGACACCATTCGTAAGGCTGGTGCCATGTATGCCGGCCCGAGGAGACGCACTGGTGGCCAGATGCGTTGGGCCGGCTTCATGACATCCAGCTCGATGCCCAACTTAGCCCTCCCAGTGCGGCAAGGTGGAATAGCCCGCACTGGGCTAAGCACGCGTACTGGGGACACCGTGCGCTTTACCGCATAACACGGTGTCTTACCAGTACGACGCCTTCTACCTCCACGGTAAGCACGGGGAGTTGGCTCAGGTATCCTACCCGGCTTTGCCACACTCCTCGTGTGCCCCCCCCCCAAGAAATTTTTGGGTCTGACTCACGGGCTCCCAACCGCTTCGCCGCGCTGCCTCCTCATACCAGCGCCTCTCAGCCTTCGCTGCTTCCAACTCCGCCTTGGGACGGCGATATTCCCCTGGCTGAGCCCAGGGTCCTCTACCGTCCAGGATCTCCTCCCAAGTCCAGAAGTCCTGGTTGCTCTGTTGAGCATTCCCTTGCCGCTTGGTCCTAGGTTGGTGGGTGATTCTGTAAGGGCTGTTGTCCTCCTCCTCCTCAGATGAGGAGAGGAGAGAAGGATCAGTGGACCAATACGCAGCATTCGGGAAATAAGCCATCTTTTATTTAACACGATGGCAACACGAAAACAAACACTTTCAAAATTACAAAAAACAAGAAAACGACGTAGACGAAAAAACCTGAACATGAACTTACATAACTAACGTAAAACTCACGGACAGGAACAGACTACATCAAAACGAAACGAACAACCAAACAGTCCCGTATGGTACATACATATACGAACACGGAAGACAATCACCCACAAACAAACAGTGAGAACACCCTACCTAAATATGACTCTTAATTAGAGGAAAACGCAAAACACCTGCCTCTAATTAAGAGCCATACCAGGCAACCAAAACCAACATAGAAACAGAAAACATAGACTGCCCACCCAAAACTCACGCCCTGACCATATACACATACAAAAACAACATAAAACAGGTCAGGAACGTTACAAACACGAAGAATTATCTATCCAAAATGGAGATGTATGGGTAAACCACTTCTCCAATCTTTTTGGCTCTATAACAAAGAATAAAGAGCAAAAACATATACATGATCAAATACAAATCCTAGAATCAACCATTAAAGACTACCAGAACCCACTGGATTCTCCAATTACCTTGAATGAGTTACAGGACAAAATAAAAACCCTCCAACCCAAAAAGGCCTGTGGTGTTGATGGTATCCTTAATGAAATGATCAAATATACAGACAACAAATTCCAATTGGCTATATTAAAACTCTTTAACATCGTCCTTAGCTCTGGCATCTTCCCCAATATTTGGAACCAAGGACTGATCACCCCAATCCACAAAAGTGGAGACAAATTTGACCCCAATAACTACCGTGGAATATGCGTCAACAGTAACCTTGGGAAAATACTCTGCATTATCATTAACAGCAGACTCGTACATTTCCTCAATGAAAACAATGTACTGAGCAAATGTCAAATTGGCTTTTTACCAAATTACCGTACAACAGACCATGTATTCACCCTACACACCCTAATTGACAACCAAACAAACCAAAACAAAGGCAAAGTCTTCTCATGCTTTGTTGATTTCAAAAAAGCCTTCGACTCAATTTGGCATGAGGGTCTGCTATACAAATTGATGGAAAGTGGTGTTGGGGGTAAAACATACGACATCATAAAATCCATGTACACAAACAACAAGTGTGCGGTTAAAATTGGCAAAAAACACACACATTTCTTCACACAGGGTCGTGGGGTGAGACAGGGATGCAGCTTAAGCCCCACCCTCTTCAACATATATATCAACGAATTGGCGCGGGCACTAGAACAGTCTGCAGCACCCGGTCTCACCCTACTAGAATCCGAAGTCAAATGTCTACTGTTTGCTGATGATCTGGTGCTTCTGTCACCAACCAAGGAGGGCCTACAGCAGCACCTAGATCTTCTGCACAGATTCTGTCAGACCTGGGCCCTGACAGTAAATCTCAGTAAGACCAAAATAATGGTGTTCCAAAAAAGGTCCAGTCGCCAGGACCACAAATTCCATCTAGACACCGTTGCCCTAGAGCACACAAAAAACTATACATACCTCGGCCTAAACATCAGCACCACAGGTAGCTTCCACAGAGCTGTGAACGATCTGAGAGACAAGGCAAGAAGGGCATTCTATGCCATCAAAAGGAACATAAATTTCAACATACCAATTAGGATCTGGCTAAAAATACTTGAATCAGTCATAGAGCCCATTGCCCTTTATGGTTGTGAGGTCTGGGGTCCGCTCACCAACCAAGATTTCACAAAATGGGACAAACACCAAATTGAGACTCTGCATGCAGAATTCTGCAAAAATATCCTCCGTGTACAACGTAGAACACCAAATAATGCATGCAGAGCAGAATTAGGCCGATACCCACTAATTATCAAAATCCAGAAAAGAGCCGTTAAATTCTACAACCACCTAAAAGGAAGCGATTCCCAAACCTTCCATAACAAAGCCATCACCTACAGAGAGATGAACCTGGAGAAGAGTCCCCTAAGCAAGCTGGTCCTAGGGCTCTG
>NC_092101.1:43464573-43467073 GCF_045679555.1 Salvelinus alpinus | reverse complement strand
TATGTGCCAGCTTTGGCTGGTGGTGCTTAGCTAAGCAGCATTATACACTCTACTCTACAGCCCCAGCTGAGAGAGAGAAAAAACGAAAGAAAGAGAGGGGGAGAGCGAGATAGAGGGAGAGAGAGAAAGAGGGAGAGGGTGAGAGAGAGAGAGAAAGAACGAAAGAAAGAGAGGGGGGAGAGAGAGATAGAGGGAGAGGGTGAGAGAGAGAGAGAGAAAGAATGAAAGAAAGAGAGGGGGGAGAGAGAGATAGAGGGAGAGGGTGAGAGAGAGAGAGAGAGAGAGAGAGAGAGAAAGAATGAAAGAAAGAGAGGGGGGAGAGAGAGATAGAGGGAGAGGGAGAGGGTGAGAGAGAGAGAGAGAGAGAGAGAGAGAGAGAGAGAGAGAGAGAGAGAGAGAGAGAGAGAGAGAGAGAGAGAGAGAGAGAGAGAGAGCGAGGAAGAGACGGGGGAAGAGAGAAAGGTAGAGGGAGAGAGAGAGAGCGAGAGAGAGAGAGAGAGAGGGAGAGGGAGAGAGAGCGTGAAAAGGCAACGTCCCTGGTATAAAAGGGATGTCTGTGATCTTGAGAGTGAGTTTGAGTATCGATTTATGTGATCCCATGACTCGACTCGAGGCTCTTTCTCTCCAAACAAACTCAGACATGCACGATACCAACACACAAGACAAACAGGACATTTTGTACACACACACACACACACACACACACACACACACACACACACACACACACACACACACACACACACACACACACACACACACACACACACACACACACACACACACACACACACACACACACACACACACACACACACAGCCTTGCAGAGACACAGACACAGAGAGACTGTGTGTTGACCTTGGGTGTGTGGAGAAAGTCAAACAGAAGGAGTGCGAACGTGTGTGTGTGTGTGTGTGTGTGTGTGTGTGTGTGTGTGTGTGTGTGTGTGTGTGTGTGTGTGTGTGTGTGTGTGTGTGTGTGTGTGTGTGTGTGTGTGTGTGTGTGTGAGAGAGTGTTACCTTGATATGTCTCCCCAGTACCACTCTGCCTCCTGTAGCGATCCCTCAGCCCCTTCCTTCACACTGTTGCTGCTGCTCACTGGAGTCATGGGCTTGGCCGGCTTGGGAGGAAGAGCTGCAGAGAGGGGGGAGAGAAACAGAGAGGGTTACAGCTACAAGGCTTCTAATCTACATGTATCAGAGCTGCAGAGAGAGGGGGGAGGGGGGGGGGGGGAGAAACAGAGAGGGTTACAGCTACAAGGCTTCTAATCTACATGTATCAGAGGTACTGACAATGCCACATGACAGTGGACCTGAAGCTTGTGGGAAACAGTCTTCCTTTCCTGTCATTTCCTCACCTCTTTCCATCTCCCTGGTTTAGATGATGTCTCAATGGGCCATATTGACCATGCTTCTCCTCCCTCACTTTCAGCATTGTGTTAATGATTCACCAAGAAGAGATCTCTCTCCACAGCATGTGGGATGTAGAGATGCCATGACAATACTATTTGAAGGAAAGGTTGCAGGAGCAGAATTCCATTGAGTCTGTCTGTCTAACAGAGCTGGGCTGTCTGTCTAACAGAGCTGGGCTGTCTAACAGAGCTGGGCTGTCTGTCTAACAGAGCTGGGCTGTCTGTCTAACAGAGCTGGGCTGTCTGTCTAACAGAGTTGGGCTGTCTGTCTAACAGAGCTGGGCTGTCTGTCTAACAGAGCTGGGCTGTCTGTCTAACAGAGTTGGGCTGTCTGTCTAACAGAGTTGGACTGTCTGTCTAACAGAGCTGGGCTGTCTGTCTAACAGAGCTGGGCTGTCTGTCTAACAGAGCTGGGCTGTCTGTCTAACAGAGCTGGGCTGTCTGTCTAACAGAGCTGGGCTGTCTGTCTAACAGAGCTGGGCTGTCTGTCTAACAGAGTTGGGCTGTCTGTCTAACAGAGCTGGGCTGTCTGTCTAACAGAGCTGGGCTGTCTGTCTAACAGAGTTGGGCTGTCTGTCTAACAGAGTTGGACTGTCTGTCTAACAGAGCTGGGCTGTCTGTCTAACAGAGCTGGGCTGTCTGTCTAACAGAGCTGGGCTGTCTGTCTAACAGAGCTGGGCTGTCTGTCTAACAGAGCTGGGCTGTCTGTCTAACAGAGCTGGACTGTCTGTCTAACAGAGCTGGACTGTCTGTCTAACAGAGCTGGGCTGTCTGTCTAACAGAGCTTCTGTTCAATCTTGTGTTATTTGTAGTGCTACATTGATTGATGACTGTTGCTGGTGGTTGGAGCTTGTAGGAAAGGCATCACTCACTGTCTGTCCCCATGCTCTACAGGGACACTTAGAGGAAGTTACACGTACTGAGAGTAGAACTGATGAATAAATATGCATTACTGGTGACAGTAAAGGGCCATAGAATATGTGACAGCCATAAAGCATTTGTCACACATCATTCCCTGCCATAGGAGAGAGCTCTTAGTAAAATAAGTTACAGTTGGAGCAGACTGAGTTACAGTTGGAGCAGACTGA
>NC_092101.1:43457073-43459573 GCF_045679555.1 Salvelinus alpinus | reverse complement strand
GCTCCTCCACAGCCCGCCCTCCTTCCCTCCTTCCCTCCCTCCCTCCCTAACTCCCTCCCTCCCTCCCTCCTCCTCTGTTTTCCTCTCCCCCATTTTCTCTCCACTCCTCCCTAAACACAGCCTAAGGCAGGTGCACCAGCAGAACGCCAACCTATCTTAGTCCCTGTCTGTCTGTCTGTCTGTCTGTCTGTCTGTCTGTCTGTCTGTCTGTCTGTCTGTCTGGCTGGCTGGCTGGCTGGCTGGCTGTCTGCTTCCTCACTCACAGCTCTTTCCATCTTTCTGGGCTCGTTCAATCCCCTTTCATTCCCACTGAGACAGAGCACTAAAGATAAACAACAGAGAGAGAGAGAAAGAGGGAGAGAGAGAGAGGAACAGAATAAGTGACTGTGCTACTACAAGGATTCTTCGTCCACAGTGTGTGAGTGAATATGTATGTGTGTGTGTGTGTGTGTTTGTCAACCTCACTCCACCTCCCATACAGTCACAAAGACACAGCAATCCATGTTAAACAGGGGTCACGGACATCAACCTTAAGGTTAAACCATGTTAAACAGCATTTAAAAGTAAAACATTTAAAAAACGATCATACTACAGTCAGTAGGGAGACAGAGAGAGGAAAGAGAGAAGCAGAGAGGAAGAGAGGGAGAGAAAGAGAGAGAAAAATCAAGGGAGAGAAAGCGAGAGGAGAGAGGGGAGAGGAGAGAGAGAGAGAGAGAGAGAGAGAGAGAGAGAGAGAGAGAGAGAGAGAGAGAGAGAGAGAGAGAGAGAGAGAGAGAGAGAGAGAACAAGAGGAGAGAGAGACAGAGACAGCGACAGAGACAGAGAGAGAGAGAGAGACAGAGACAGAGACAGAGACAGAGACAGAGACAGAGACAGAGACAGAGAGGGTAGCAGCAGCAGTGAGGTCGTTCCACCTGGTGACTCAATGGTGAACAAAGGAGACCAGCTCTCTCTCTCAGCTCCTCCTCCACGCAAGACAAACGAGCCACACACACACACACACACACACACACACACACACACACACACACACACACACACACACACACACACACACACACACACACACACACACACACACACACACACACACACACACACACACACACACACACACACACACACACACACACGCATACAAAGACACACACACAAACACTAAGACAGATCACCCTCTACCCACTTCTCACACAAGGATGGGACTACCCCTAAAGAAATCTATCCTGCAGTCCCTAAAAAAGCCCTCAGTCAAGCCCCCTATGACACAAATACACAACCACAGCAGCTCGATCTGAGCCCCTTTTAAAGACCACATCATCATCAGCAGCACCTGAGTAGAGAAGCAACATGGGACATAGGGTCAGCCTCAAGCACAGGGACAACTCCTCGTGTGTGTGTGTGTGTGTGGTAACCCACCAGTTGCAGCTGTTGGGAGCAGGAGCATGTTAACCTGAGTGTGTCGGGCACCATCAGCCCCACTGCAACCCGACACACACACTGACACACACACTGACACACACACTGACACACACACTGACACACACACTGTCACACACACTGACACACACACTGTCACACACACTGACACACACACTGTCACACACACTGACACACACACTGTCACACACACTGACACACACACTGACACACACACTGTCACACACACTGACACACACACTGTCACACACACTGACACACACACTGTCACACACACTGTCACACACACTGTCACACACACTGTCACACACACTGTCACACACACTGTCACACACATGTCACACACACTGTCACACACACTGACACACACACTGTCACACACACTGACACACACACACTGTCACACACATGTCACACACACTGTCACACACACTGTCACACACACTGACACACACACTGTCACACACACTGACACACACACTGACACACGCACGTCACACACATGTCACACACACTGGCACACACACTGACACACACACGTCACACACATGTCACACACACACTGTCACACACACTGACACACACACTGACACACGCACGTCACACACACTGGCACACACACGTCACACACACTGACACTAACACCCATGTCACACACACACACACACACACACACACACACACACACACACACACACACACACACACACACACACACACACACACACACACACACGTCACACACACGTCACACACACACACACGTCACACACACGTCACACACACACAGACACATGTCACACACACTGACACCACACACACTCACTATACACATTCATATACTCAGAGTGAGATAAAGATGACTGTATTCCTGAAATCAGTCAAATCCTAGATCTCAAGTAAACAAACTCCCATGACATTTGGACCCTTGTGCAACACTGCATAATTAATACTGAATACAAAATAAATAAAAGTAGTAAAACGCAGAATAATCCAAAAATGTAAATGGCAATTTATCAAATTTAGCTGTGTAAGCCCCAGAGTGTGTGAGCAGAGCAGAGGG
>NC_092101.1:43449573-43452073 GCF_045679555.1 Salvelinus alpinus | reverse complement strand
TTATTCACTCCTCCACCACTCCACCAACGACATAAAGCCTTTATCGTTTCAGTTTGGCCCTTAGGACAAGAGAGCGGGTTGCTGTACAAGCAGAACGGGCTCGGGATAATGCACTTCAGCGGGAGAAAAAGAGCTACCGGCCAATTGTATTCAGTGCAACTGAATAGCGCCTCCTGCTCCGTCCACCGAGCCTCTGTCTGCTCTATTAAAACAAGCAGAAGGAATGGGGGTGGGAGTCGAATGACACTTGCACAATTACCGAGAAATTACTAAAATACATTTAAACATCTATATGACAGCCGGCTAGAACTATGCGCAGACATTTGCATGAAATCTGAACCTGGAGCAACATCGGTACTGAGGGTTTTACTTCACTGACTTGTAACACAATCTTTTCTGATCTCCCTCCCCCACAACCACTCCTGCACTGGACTGAACACATTTGACTATTTGACAACCAGGATAGGCCTACTAGAGAGATGGTAAAACATGGTGAAATAGAGGTTAGGTATGAACCGCATTAATACATATTAAATACACTGCTATGACAGAACAAAGCAAATTGACCGAGCTGTGGCCTTCGTGCTTAATAATTAATGAATGACTGTAAAGAAGAAAAAAAAATCGGTAGCCGACTAAATAACTATCTATTTTCAGATAATGTCATTTCATTTGTATTATAGCGACAAATAAATACAGTTCATTGATAGAATGAAGGAATCGTCAATATATGCGCCTGTAATGTCAGAATGGAAGGGGTTCTTGCAGGATACAGTAGCCTGCTAGCAGGCAGCAATCTGCTCTTCAGATAACGTCACTCCGATAAACTAGTAAAACAAGTTGAAACATTGTTGCAAACTAAATTACGCATATGATACATTGTAACAGTAAATGCAAAATTATTGTAATCACCATTGAAACAGTAGCAAAAAGTCCCAGGATGTTGGCAAATATTATCGGTGTAGATACAATGTAGCGATGTTAAAACGAATTGAATGAAGCACTATAACGGTCATTTGTAGGTGCTTTAAAACGATTTCAGGAAGAAGAAATGAGTATTTGTGCACCTGTAATAACTATGAAATGAAACAAAAACAAAGTTACCCAAAATGAATAGGCTCGCTATCAGGACAGACAGGTTCGCAGGCAAAGCGTTCTTCTCAAAGTTTGGACCATTCAATCCGCATCCACAAATAGGATACAGTATTTTACCACGCAGTGACTATTCAATAGTTTCAGTGGCCTACCTGGAGGTGGTTGGTCCATTTCAATGTAAAATATTAATTCTGTGGAATATGGCATCATCACGTCCCTCCAATCATCTTCGTCTTTTTCCGTAGTCCAAACTGTATTGTACATTGTCTCCACTTCACTTGCGAATGACACTTGTCTTTCTCCAAATGGATATAGGCGCACGGGATGAACGACAAAAAACCTATACAACACTTGACTGATCTGAATACTGCTATCTACTGTATAGAGGATAGCTGAACTAGAGCCGTCTCTGATGATCTGAATTCCTGCTTCAGACACAATAAATACGGTGAATTCTTCTGTAAAAGCACCTGGATTCACTGCTCTGATCAGACATAAAACCTCACTGTTACAAAGGCCTATAAAATGCTCTAAAAGTCCTACAGAGCTGAAAGTAGATGCCAGCTCTACAATCAAGTCTGTTCTTCAGGGACCGAGCAGTCGTCTTCATTTTAAGAACACTGACAGCGCGCAGGCAACCTTTCACATCATCTCGGCGCTACCACTTCACGCGGAAACACGGGGAAGGGGGCAGCCGTTTCTAACAATGACGTACCGAAAGTGGGTTTGTGCTTTTATTGCGCGGTGTTATTGCATACGATGTTATTACATAATTAGGGAGTATTTATGTATATGAACATATTTTGCTGTTTTTGGGTTTAGAAATCATGTTTGTAATTTTCAACATTTTACTGCCCCCCTTTTCCACAAACAGATTGGTATGTTCCTATCCCGTCTACTTTGGTTATTGCTATCCGGGATCCTTGGGACGTCCCCATCCTAAATCATATCCTTTATCTCAACCCCTACCCTTACCCTAACCCTAACCCTAACCCTAACCATAACCATAATTAACCCCTACCTAACCCTAACTTTAATCCTAACCTTAACCATTTTAAATGCCAACTTCAATGGGGTAGGGACTTTCCAGGGTCTGTGAGCTGGGCCGTAAGCAGACTCCAGAGTAGGGAACCAATAGGAAAATGACTTTACTTCAACTCTGTTGCCGGAGTTATGAGTTTACATTTTTTGCAACCTTGTGTACCTTCCTGGCCAATGAACAATATCAGGGATGCGGGAAGTGAATTGCTGATTGGACCAAACAGTTACTATAAAAGGGACAAATGGATGCAGACCACAAAAGGAGAAAAAAGTGACAGTAAAATGTCTAGTACTCTGATCACAACCACAACTCCTGGCCGGGTACAGAACACACACTATGTCATAAGCCTACCTATGTTACAGC
>NC_092101.1:43414573-43444573 GCF_045679555.1 Salvelinus alpinus | reverse complement strand
CAGCACTCCCTGTACAGAGCCACAGCACCATATGGGCATAAAACCCTATTGGGCACAAACCACTCAGTGTATATCATGTCCTCCCTGGAGGACCATCAAAGCTAAATAGAAACTAAAGTATGAGTGTCAGTCTGACTGACATCATCACACATGTTGAGTCTGTCTCATCAGATGTCTGTCTCAGCACAGACCATGGACCGTCCCTCCTACAGAAGGAGTCTGACCTGCTATATAGAACAGAGGGTTCAACTACAACAGAGATGGAGTCTGACCTCCTACATAGAACAGAGGGTTCAACTACAACAGAGATGGAGTCTGACCTCCTACATAGAACAGAGGGTTCAACTACAACAGAGATGGAGTCTGACCTCCTACATAGAACAGAGGGTTCAACTACAACAGAGATGGAGTCTGACCTCCTACATAGAACAGAGTCCAACGGACACTCACTGTTGGAGAAATCTGCAACAGCCAGCCAGCTAGCCAGCCAGCCAGCCAGACAGCCAGCCAGCCAGACAGCCAGCCAGACAGCCAGCCAGCCAGGAGTCATGTGCGCGCTAACCGATCAGCTGCACTGTCTGGAAGTTTCCAGGCTCTAATTCAGTGAGTAAACCTGCCCCAGTTCCCAGTACTGGGTGAAAAGGTCTTTGCCCAAACGCAACCGACTGGTGAGTTTCCTGTTAGGCGTGGCTTATGCAACTCTTCCCCAAAAAACAACCCCGACACCAAAGTGTTAATGATGCGGTGGAGCAGAATGAGTCGACACCCCTCCTACCCTCTACTGCCTCTGTCAGTGCATCAGCCAGTTACAGTGCCAGGCTGGGGGAGAGGGAGAGAGACATCAAGCAGGGGGAGAGGGAGAGAGACATCAAGCAGGGGGAGAGGGAGAGAGACATCAAGCAGGGGGAGAGGGAGAGAGACATCAAGCAGGGGGAGAGGGAGAGAGACATCAGGCAGGGGGAGAGGGAGAGAGACATCAGGCAGGGGGAGAGGGAGAGAGACATCAGACAGGGGGAGAGGGAGAGAGACATCAGGCAGGGGGAGAGGGAGAGAGATATCAAGCAGGGGGAGAGGGAGAGAGACATCAAGCAGGGGGAGAGGGGGAGAGGCATCAAGCAGGGGGAGAGGGAGAGAGACATCAAGCAGGGGGAGAGGGAGAGAGACATCAAGCAGGGGGAGAGGGAGAGAGACATCAAGCAGGGGGAGAGGGAGAGAGACATCAAGCAGGGGGAGAGGGAGAGAAACATCAAGCAGGGGGAGAGGGAGAGAGACATCAAGCAGGGGGAGAGGGAGAGAGACATCAAGCAGGGGGAGAGGGAGAGAGACATCAGGCAGGGGGAGAGGGAGAGAGACATCAAGCAGGGGAAAGCAGTACCCTTGCTACACTACCTTCTCGCCAACCCAAATCTCTCTCCCCCTATCTAGTCTACATCCTTGTTCCTCACCTTTTATCCGTCTCGTCCGCCCCCAAACCTCTCTCGCTCTCTCTATCCCTCTCTCTCGCTCTCTCTATCCCCCTCTCTCTCTCTCTCTCTCTCTCTCTCTCTCTCTCTCTCTCTCTCTCTCTCTCTCTCTCTATCCCTCTCTCTCTCTTTCGCTCTCTCTATCCCTCTCTCTCGCTCTCTCTATCCCTCTCTCTCTCTCTATCCCTCTCTCTCTCTCTCTATCCCTCTCTCTCGCTCTCTCTCTATCCCTCTCTATCCCTCGCTCTCTCTCTCTATCCCTCTCTCTCACTCTCTCTATCCCTCTCTCTCTATCCCTCTATCCCTCTCTATCCCTCTCTCTCGCTCTCTCTATCCCTCTCTCTCGCTCTCTCTATCCCTCTCTCTCTCTCTATCCCTCTATCCCTCTCTCACTCTCTATCCCTCTCTCTCACTCTCTCTATCCCTCTCTCTCTATCCCTCTATCCCTCTCTCTCGCTCTCTCTATCCCTCTCTCTCTATCCCTCTCTCTCTCTCTCTCTCTATCCCTCTATCCCTCTCTCTCGCTCTCTCTCTCACTCTCTATCCCTCTCTCTCTGGGCTGTCAAACAGATGGTGTGTTCGGAGCTCCTGTCTGCAGCAGAGCAGAGCTGAGACGGTATAAGGTGATGTCATCCTGCAACGTGAGCTTCCCTGTAGCACTGATGCAACACTTTGTAACGAGCTGCGTTCAGGCACAACTGTTGAGTCCTCTATTTATCTCCAGCCCTCTTTCTAGCCCTCTTCCTCTCCTCCATCTTTCTACCCTATATTTCTCAATTTGTGTTTCTTTGTTTGATTCAAATCCCCCCTTCCCCTCGTTTATATTTGTTCTCTACCCACACAGTCCCGCTCCCTCCCTCTGGTTGTCTCAGTTTCATGGCACCATGGCTCAGCATTACTCATGCAGTAGCACAGTCAGCCAGCCAGCCAGTCAGCCAGCCAGCCAGCCAGTCAGTCAGTCAGTCAGTCAGTCAGTCAGCCAGTAGCAAGCCAGTCAGCCAGTCAGTTAGCCTGTCAGTAAGCCAGGCAGTCAGCCAGTAGCAAGCCAGCCAGTCAGCCAGTCAGTTAGCCTGTCAGTAAGCCAGTCAGTCAGTCAAGCAGACCCTCTTCAGTTAAAGGGCCAGCTCTACCGTTAACCCTTCCTCCCCTCTCCATACTGATGGCTGCTGGGTTAACCCTCCCTCCCCTCTCCATACTGATGGCTGCTGGGTTAACCCTTCCTCCCCTCTCCATACCGGTGGCTGCTGGGTTAACCCTTCCTCCCCTCTCCATACCGGTGGCTGCTGGGTTAACCCTTCCTCCCCTCTCCATACCGGTGGCTGCTGGGTTAACCCTTCCTCCCCTCTCCATACTGGTGGCTGCTGGGTTAACCCTTCCTCCCCTCTCCATACCGATGGCTGCTGGGTTAACCCTTCCTCCCCTCTCCATACCGATGGCTGCTGGGTTAACCCTTCCTCCCCTCTCCATACCGGTGGCTGCTGGGTTAACCCTTCCTCCCCTCTCCATACCGATGGCTGCTGGGTTAACCCTTCCTCCCCTCTCCATACTGATGGCTGCTGGGTTAACCCTTCCTCCCCTCTCCATACTGATGGCTGCTGGGTTAACCCTTCCTCCCCTCTCCATACCGATGGCTGCTGGGTTAACCCTTCCTCCCCTCTCCATACCGATGGCTGCTGGGTTAACCCTTCCTCCCCTCTCCATACCGATGGCTGCTGGGTTAACCCTTCCTCCCCTCTCCATACCGATGGCTGCTGGGTTAACCCTTCCTCCCCTCTCCATACCGATGGCTGCTGGGTTAACCCTTCCTCCCCTCTCCATACCGATGGCTGCTGGGTTAACCCTTCCTCCCCTCTCCATACCGATGGCTGCTGGGTTAACCCTTCCTCCCCTCTCCATACCGATGGCTGCTGGGTTAACCCTTCCTCCCCTCTCCATACCGATGGCTGCTGGGTTAACCCTTCCTCCCCTCTCCATACCGATGGCTGCTGGGTTAACCCTTCCTCCCCTCTCCATACCGATGGCTGCTGGGTTAACCCTTCCTCCCCTCTCCATACCGGTGGCTGCTGGGTTAACCCTTCCTCCCCTCCCCATACCGGTGGCTGCTGGGTTAACCCTTCCTCCCCATACCGGTGGCTGCTGGGTTAACCCTTCCTCCCCTCTCCATACCGATGGCTGCTGGGTTAACCCTTCCTCCCCTCTCCATACCGATGGCTGCTGGGTTAACCCTTCCTCCCCTCCCCATACCGGTGGCTGCTGGGTTAACCCTTCCTCCCCATACCGGTGGCTGCTGGGTTAACCCTTCCTCCCCATACCGGTGGCTGCTGGGTTAACCCTTCCTCCCCTCTCCATACCGATGGCTGCTGGGTGAACACTGACCTGACAGAAAATTACATTGTGCACTGAAGTATTCAATGAATATCAAATCTATTCTACAGAGGAAATTGAATATTCACCGGGGTTATACATACTGTATGTGATTGAGAAACATGTGTTCAGGCACATATTGTCTGTGTTGGTTTTCCCATATCCTGAGAACAGCTGTGTGTGACTGTTCTACATTTGACTCATTTAGCAGACACTCTTATCCAGCACTTACAGTAGTGAGTGCATACATTTAAATACTACATTTTCTTCTTTCATACTGTTCCCCCCGGTGGGAATCGAACCCACAACCCTGGCGCTGCAACCCTGGCCACACAGTACTGAGAATAGAGAATATCTGAGTATGAGGGTTTTCTTTGTGTCTGTGTTTAGATCTTCTGAGTCCTCTTGAGTTATCAACAGGGTCCCAACCATGACCAGGAAGCAGCGCCTGATACTGCAGCACAGAGGCACAGCACCCTGGGATAAGATTACACCAACAAACAAACAACACTATCTCACCAGTGATATGTCAATCAGGACTCCCTCCCTCCCTCCCTCCCTCCCTCCCTCCCTCCCTCCCTCCCTCCCTCCCTCCCTCCCTCCCTCCCTCCCTCCCTCTTTAATAAACCCCCATTGTTGGCTGGAGATGGATCCTGCAACTCTAGTCCTCCCTCCTCAGGCATAGCTTTCTGTCATGTCAGTCTGAGCTAAGCTGCAGAACAGGGTAAGCGATCGCATAGCTGCTAGCCATGCACGCCAAACACTGCACCCTCCCATGACTGGCTCTAGGCTCTGCGAGGCTGGGTGTACAGCGGTGGACTGGTATGAACTGTGTGTTTGTGAACTGCGTGTGCGAACTGTGTTTGTGTGCGTGTGAATGGGCCACTTCATCCTGTGACCTGGCGGAGAGATTAGACAGGCAGCAGAAACGAGATGTGTCAGCCTGACAGGAGCCTGCTACAGTGGAACGACAGGAGGCGGAGCTTCAGCCTGACAGGAGCCTGCTACAGTGGAACGACAGGAGGCGGAGCTTCAGCCTGACAGGAGCCTGCTACAGTGGAACGACAGGAGGCGGAGCTTCATCCTGACAGGAGCCTGCTACAGTGGAACGACAGGAGGCGGAGCTTCAGCCTGACAGGAGCCTGCTACAGTGGAACGACAGGAGGCGGAGCTTCAGCCTGACAGGAGCCTGCTACAGTGGAACGACAGGAGGCGGAGCTTCATCCTGACAGGAGCCTGCTACAGTGGAACGACAGGAGGCGGAGCTTCAGCCTGACAGGAGCCCGCTACAGTGGAACGACAGGAGGCGGAGCTTCAGCCTGACAGGAGCCTGCTACAGTGGAACGACAGGAGGCGGAGCTTCAGCCTGACAGGAGCCTGCTACAGTGGAACGACAGGAGGCGGAGCTTCAGCCTGACAGGAGCCTGCTACAGTGGAACGACAGGAGGCGGAGCTTCAGCCTGACAGGAGCCTGCTACAGTGGAACGACAGGAGGCGGAGCTTCATCCTGACAGGAGCCTGCTACAGTGGAACGACAGGAGGCAGAGCTTCAGCTTGACAGGAGCCTGCTACAGTGGAACGACAGGAGGCGGAGCTTCATCCTGACAGGAGCCTGCTACAGTGGAACGACAGGAGGCGGAGCTTCAGCCTGACTGAGCCTGCTACAGTGGAACGACAGGAGGCGGAGCTTCAGCCTGACAGGAGCCTGCTACAGTGGAACGACAGGAGGCGGAGCTTCAGCCTGACAGGAGCCTGCTACAGTGGAACGACAGGAGGCGGAGCTTCAGCCTGACAGGAGCCTGCTACAGTGGAACGACAGGAGGCGGAGCTTCATCCTGACAGGAGCCTGCTACAGTGGAACGACAGGAGGCGGAGCTTCATCCTGACAGGAGCCTGCTACAGTGGAACGACAGGAGGCGGAGCTTCAGCCTGACAGGAGCCTGCTACAGTGGAACGACAGGAGGCGGAGCTTCAGCCTGACAGGAGGCGGAGCTTCATCCTGACAGGAGCCTGCTACAGTGGAACGACAGGAGGCGGAGCTTCATCCTGACAGGAGCCTGCTACAGTGGAACGACAGGAGGCGGAGCTTCAGCCTGACTGAGCCTGCTACAGTGGAACGACAGGAGGCGGAGCTTCAGCCTGACAGGAGCCTGCTACAGTGGAACGACAGGAGGCGGAGCTTCAGCCTGACAGGAGCCTGCTACAGTGGAACGACAGGAGGCGGAGCTTCAGCCTGACAGGAGCCTGCTACAGTGGAACCACAGGAGGCGGAGCTTCAGCCTGACAGGAGCCTGCTACAGTGGAACGACAGAAGGCGGAGCTTCAGCCTGACTGAGCCTGCTACAGTGGAACGACAGGAGGCGGAGCTTCTGCCTGACAGGAGCCTGCTACAGTGGAACGACAGGAGGCGGAGCTTCAGCCTGACAGGAGCCTGCTACAGTGGAACGACAGGAGGCGGAGCTTCATCCTGACAGGAGCCTGCTACAGTGGAACGACAGGAGGCGGAGCTTCATCCTGACAGGAGCCTGCTACAGTGGAACGACAGGAGGCGGAGCTTCAGCCTGACAGGAGCCTGCTACAGTGGAACGACAGGAGGCGGAGCTTCAGCCTGACTGAGCCTGCTACAGTGGAACGACAGGAGGCGGAGCTTCATCCTGACTGAGCCTGCTACAGTGGAACGACAGGAGGCGGAGCTTCATCCTGACTGAGCCTGCTACAGTGGAACGACAGGAGGCGGAGCTTCATCCTGACTGAGCCTGCTACAGTGGAACGACAGGAGGCGGAGCTTCATCCTGACTGAGCCTGCTACAGTGGAACCACAGGAGGCGGAGCTTCATCCTGACTGAGCCTGCTACAGTGGAACCACAGGAGGCGGAGCTTCATCCTGACTGAGCCTGAGCTGGATTAGAGGGACACTGAAAGAGAGAAGAGACACTAGAGCCCTAGCTAACCAAACTCTCTCTCTTTTTCTCATTCACTTACTTTCTGCCAATGTCCTGGTAGAGCTCTGTAGCCACCAACCTGAGTATGAAATATAACTGCATCAGGGTACGCTAACATATGGAATTGTTTTAAGAAGGTCATACCAAGGTTAATTTAGCTGTTTGATTTTGAATTTTAAGACCCCTTAAGGTTTCCCAAAAATATGAAAAACATTTTTGGGGATGAAACAATGAATTTGGCGTTACTGCTATTAGCCCAAACAAACCCATTAATATAAGAAAGATCAGGAAACATTTTAATTATTTTTCATAAACATGTATTTAAACGGGTGAAGATTAGTTACGGTGGAAATATTTACCATTCAACTCTATGGCCATTGAAATTGCATTGGGATTTATGCAAATATAGTTATAGTGTGAAAACTCTAAGTAGTATCAACAAGTTTACTTCAGTCAGCCTCCGTGTGATAAAGTTGTTCTGGTGTTGGTGTCTTTTTACGGTTTTGGCGCTACAGTTGGCAACACACGGCAAATAATAAGTATGAACAATTTCCAACGTTATGCTTTTATTTCAGCAATCACATCTACTAATAAGAGATTGTGCAGGGCTTGGAGCTGTGCTGTGTGTTCAAGCTGCCTCCTCCTCCTCCTCCTTATCAGCTGCACATACAGGGCCGCCATGATGCAAGCCATGTGTGTGTTTGATACAGTGAATGTTTATTTTTTGTTTGCTTGTGTGTGTTAGTTATGATATTGTGAGTATTTTTAGAGTGAGAATGTGTGTCCGTGTGTGTGTGTGTTTGTGTTAGTTATGATATTGTGAGTATTTTTAGAGTGAGAATGTGTGTGTGTGCGTGTGTGTGTGTGTGCGTGTGCGTGTGTGTGCGTGTGCGTGTGTTTGTAAGGGGGGTGTGATCTACATTTGCATTTCTGCTTGCTTTGGATGCAATTCAAATTGTTTGTAACCTCAAGGGAGAGAAGAAGGGAAGCTGGCTGTGTAGTGGATACAGTGATGCTCTATCAAACATCCCACTACAAGTAGCACCTACATCACAATACACCTACATCACAATGCACTGACATCACAATGCACCGACATCACAATACACCTACATCACAATGCACCGACATCACAATACACCTACATCACAAGGCACCCACATCACAATACACCTACATCACAATGCACCTACATCACAATACACCGACATCACAATACACCTACATCACAATACACCTACATCACAATACACCTACATCACAATGCACTGACATCACAATATACCGACATCACAATACACCTACATCACAATGCACTGACATCACAATGCACCGACATCACAATACACCTACATCACAATGCACCGACATCACAATACACCTACATCACAATGCACCTACATCACAATACACCGACATCACAATACACCTACATCACAATACACCTACATCACAATACACCTATATCACAATACACCTACATCACAATGCACCGACATCACAATACACCTACATCACAATACACCGACATCACAATACACCGACATCACAATACACCTACATCACAATACACCTATATCACAATACACCTACATCACAATGCACCGACATCACAATACACCTACATCACAATACACCGACATCACAATACACCGACATCACAATACACCTACATCACAATACACCTATATCACAATACACCTACATCACAATGCACTGACATCACAATATACCGACATCACAATACACCTACATCACAATACACCTACATCACAATACACCTACATCACAATACACCTATATCACAATACACCTACATCACAATGCACCTATATCACAATACACCTATATCACAATACACCTACATCACAATACACCGACATCACAATACACCGACATCACAATACACCTACATCACAATACACCGACATCACAATACACATACATCACAATACACATACATCACAATACACCGACATCACAATACACCTACATCACAATACACCCACATCACAATACACCGACATCACAATATACCTACATCACAATACACCTATATCACAATACACCTATATCACAATACACCTATATCACAATACACCTACATCACAATACACCTACATCACAATACACCGACATCACAATACACCGATATCACAATACGTATGTTTGTTTCTGCTAATATTTCCACTCTTTTGTATTGATAGATAACGCTGACTACTTCATAGTCATTCACTGTCCATACACTGTCTAACCCATACAGTCATTCACTGTCCATACACTGTCTAACCCATACAGTCATTCACTGTACATACACTGTCTAACCCATACAGTCATTCACTGTCCAGGATTTCGGTCTATCTCCTCCAACTCCCTCAAGTCAGAGCCATATATACCTCAAGACTGACTCTGGGTCAGTTTCTCTTCATACAGCACTGTTACATCTGCATTACCTAGCTCCTTAAGGACTGACTCTGGGTCAGTTCCTATTCTTTCTAGAACATACTGACTCCATCTCCCTTGAGGCTGACTCTGGGTCACATCATATGAGGGGTTTTGGTCAAACGAGGCAGAACAAAGGAAGGCCAGATTCAAACCCTCTAACTCCATGGCTCTCTTCCAGGGGCCATGTGCATCATGGAAATGACTGCTGTTTACACTAACAGCACAGAGGACAGGGAGGGCATGGGGGAGGGAAAAAGAGAGGGCAGGGAGGAGGGGAGGGGGAGAGAGGGGGGGTGGGAGGGGATGGGGGAAGAGACGGAAGGAGGCGAGGGACAGGAGGAGGGGAGGGAGAAAGAGGGGGGAAGGGTTAGTGTGGGACATCGCTTGTGTAAGTCAATGTAACAGGACTCAAAGCCTATGCAGCAGAACAGACTCAAGGCTCAGTTGCGTTTACACAGTTCATATGTGTAGGGTCTGCATTGGTCAATACAGACTGTATCGTGACACTGCTGAAAGCAGGCCTAAGTGACAGTGGAGTGGTTGAGTAACCATGACCTAGTGAAAAAATAAGAAGAGAGCGTTTTAGTGGAAACCCATCCTCCGCTGGCCAGTTCCTGATGTCACTTGGCAGCCCCATCCCCATGGCAACTGCACCCATACTAACCAAACTGAGGAGGAGGAGATGAGATGGGGGAGGTTGTTTGACAACAGTCCTGTTTATACAGTAAATCCTATCCTGTTGAGAGGTTTATGGTCACAATGCTGTCAGTGAATGGACAGAGCCCTACAAAACACACACAGGGGACACTCATTCTGACAGCGACTGTCACACGCGAGCTCAGTGTCTTCTCAATGGAGCTGGGGTGGCTGGTTGGGCTGCTGGTTGTGTACAAGCAAAACAGAGGGTCATTTGGTGAGACTACTAGCCAAACACTGAGCCTGTACCCCTATATAGGGGGAGATGGTGGAGGGTTGAGAGGGTGGAGGGTGGAGATGGTGGAGGGTTGAGAGGGTGGAGGGTGGAGATGGTGGAGGGCTGAGAGGGTGGAGATGGTGGAGGGTTGAGAGGGTGGAGGGTGGAGATGGTGGAGGGTTGAGAGGGTGGAGATGGTGGAGGGTGGAGATGGTGGAGGGTTGAGAGGGTGGAGGGTGGAGATGGTGGAGGGTTGAGAGGGTGGAGGGTGGAGATAGTGGAGGGTTGAGAGGGTGGAGGGTTGAGAGGGTGGAAGGTGGAGATGGTGGAGGGTTGAGAGGGTGGACGGTTGAGAGGGTGGAGGGTTGAGAGGGTGGAGATGGTGGAGGTTTGAGAGGGTGGAAGGTGGAGATGGTGGAGGGTTGAGAGGGTGGAGGGTTGAGAGGGTGGAGGGTTGAGAGGGTGGAGATGGTGGAGGTTTGAGAGGGTGGAGGGTTGAGAGGGTGGAGATGGTGGAGGCTGTGGAGAGGGTGTAGATGGTGTAGATGGTGGCGGGTGGAGAGGGTGGAGTGTGGAGAGGGTGTAGATGGTGTAGATGGTGGCGGGTGGAGAGGGTGTAGATGGTGAAGGGTGTAGATGGTGAAGGGTGTAGATGGTGGAGTGTGGAGATGGCGAAGGGTGTAGATGGTGGAGTGTGGAGAGGGTGTAGATGGTGAAGGGTGTAGATGGTGGAGTGTGGAGAGGGTGAAGGGTGTAGATGGTGGAGTGTGGAGAGGGTGTAGATGGTGAAGGGTGTAGATGGTGGAGTGTGGAGAGGGTGAAGGGTGTAGATGGTGGAGTGTGGAGAGGGTGAAGGGTGTAGATGGTGGAGTGTGGAGATGGTGGAGGGTGTAGATGGTGGAGTGTGGAGATGGTGAAGGGTGTAGATGGTGGAGTGTGGAGAGGGTGTAGATGGTGAAGGGTGTAGATGGTGGAGTGTGGAGATGGTGGAGGAGGGTGTAGATGGTGGAGGGTGGAGATGGTGGAGGGTGTAGATGGTGGAGTGTGGAGAGGGTGTAGATGGTGGCGGGTGGAGAGGGTGGAGTGTGGAGAGGGTGTAGATGGTGTAGATGGTGGAGGGTGGAGATGGTGGAGGGTGTAGATGGTGGAGTGTGGAGAGGGTGTAGATGGTGTAGATGGTGAAGGGTGTAGATGGTGGAGGGTGTAGATGGTGGAGGGTGTAGATGGACCAGGCTGTGGTGGAGCGGAGGTGTGGGGTCACCATGCAGGCAGGCACAAAAAGCACACTCAAACATCTTCTGGCACTCAGCTCACAACCAAACACACAGGCCCAAACGAACACCCACAAATCACACTAAACGAAATGAAACACGTTGAGTCGGGCCTAACGCGGACGGATCGAGAGAAGGATCTGAGGATTCCAACACTCAGAGAAGGAAATGAGAGATTTGACAGAGAAGAGGAATGAGAGAGAGAGAGGAGGCGAGATGAAAAGAGAGGAGAGGCAGGCGGGCGAGGTAAACAGAGTGCCTGTGGTGGGTGGACCACCTCAACGTGCCAAACAGAGCCCAGAACCCAGAGCCCAGAGCCCAGAACCCAGAGCTGAGCTGGCACATTGGGTGTGTTTGAGAGAAAACAGATGGAAAAGACTTACCAGTTATCAACTCAGTTGTTGCCTTGCTGTACAGTGTCAGTAGCACTCTATCGCCTAGAGCTGAGAGGTCATACTGAAGGCATCACCATCCTGTTATAGAGGCCATTTTGTAACTATAGGATCGCCTTACAAAAACATTTTCCATCTTTATGAAAAACGTTTCTGTAACAAAGGTCTTGATAAAACAAAATATACACATATTTTTTTTAAAGAACATTGCTTATGACAAAATACGAAGAAATTAAATGTATCTTTGGGACACTTATCTCAGTTCAAACTGTGTTTAACATCCCTCCCACGGGAAGGTAACGATACGGAGGTGGAAGTTCTAAAGAGCCTGAAGAACAGCGTGAACCTATTTGAGGCACATCTGTTGGCTTTATTTCTACATCTGCAGGGTCAGGGAGAGAGGCAAAGGTCAGTGTGTATTGAACTGTCCTTGAGAAGGGGACTGAGGATCACAGACATGAGAAGAGGTATTTTTGGTATTTTATTAGGATCCCCATTAGCTGTTGCAAAAAGCAGCAGCTACTCTTCCTGGGGTCCACACAAAACATGACATAATACAGAACATTAATAGACGAAAACAGCTCAAGGACAGAACTACATACATTGTTTTTAAAGGCACATACCTACACATCAATACATACACACAAACTATCTAGGTCAAATAGGGGAGAGGCGTTGTGTCGTGAGGTGTTGCTTTATCTGTTTTTTGAAACCAGGTTTGCTGTTTATTTGAGCAATATGAGATGGAACAGAGTTCCATACAATAATGACTCTATATAATACTGTACGCTTTCTTGAATTTGTTCTGGATTTGGGGACTGTGAAAAGACCACACTCAAGCCTTTTCACAGAGGCTTGAGTGTGAGAGTGAATATTCATTTATTTGTATGTTCATTTGCATATGTGTGTATGTTACGAAATGTGTTCGTACACATGTATGTGAATTCTCTGTGTTTTGTGTGTAGTTCCAGAGTAGAATAGTACATCACAGACTGTTTTACTGCCAGTGTGTGCTTCAGTCTGCCTGTTAACCAGCACTCTAGTCCTGGACTGGAAAGGGTTAGCATCAGCTGACTAAACAGAGGGTGAAGAAAATGACTAATTTGAATATCTTTCTGACAGGCGAGAGAGGAATTTGCCTTCCAAAAATCTACCAAGTCATGCTGCACTGATTAGAAGACCCAAATCCCCTCTATTTTATTAAAAAATATAAACCTTGTTCACTTCGTTACTTCATCAAAACCGTTCATTTCACAAGGGCTCTATGTGCATCATCTAAACAATCAACAATCAACGGCTGGTACTACACGTGCTAAAACCATGTTAAAATAACCTTACATGACTTAAGTCAAAGGAGTGCTGG
Organism: Salvelinus alpinus; assembly: GCF_045679555.1. Classification (NCBI taxonomy): domain Eukaryota; kingdom Metazoa; phylum Chordata; class Actinopteri; order Salmoniformes; family Salmonidae; genus Salvelinus; species Salvelinus alpinus. The sequence continues at coordinate 43,431,420 of NC_092101.1, read as the reverse complement.
CGTTAGGCGGCGTCGACCGGCAAGGCCAACTGAGAGTGTTAGGACACACGCTTAGCTGATACGGTCGGTGTGTCTGTGTCTGTGTGTGTTTTGTCAGTGTGTCTGTGTCTGTTTTGTTCGTTGTGTCTGTGTGTGTTTTGTCGGTGTGTCTGTGTCTGTGTGTGTTTTGTCAGTGTGTCTGTGTGTGTGTGTGTGTGTCTGTATTTTGTCGGTGTGTGTGTGTGTTTTGTCAGTGTGTCTGTGTGTGTGTGTTTTGTCGGTGTGTGTGTGTGTGTGTGTGTGTGTCTGTATTTTGTCGGTGTGTGTGTGTGTGTTTTGTCAGTGTGTCTGTGTGTGTTCTGTCGGTGTGTCTGTGTGTGTTTTGTCGGTGTGTCTGTGTGTGTGTGTGTGTTTTGTCAGTGTGTCTGTGTGTCTGTGTTTTGTCGGTGTGTGTGTGTGTTTTGTCGGTGTGTATGTGTGTGTTTTGTCGGTGTCTGTGTGTGTTTTGTCGGTGTGTATGTGTGTGTTTTGTCGGTGTGTGTGTGTGTGTGTGTGTTTTGTAGGTGTGTATGTGTGTGTTTTGTCGGTGTCTGTGTGTGTTTTGTCGGTGTGTATGTGTGTGTTTTGTCGGTGTCTGTGTGTGTTTTGTCGGTGTGTGTGTGTGTGTGTTTTGTAGGTGTGTATGTGTGTGTTTTGTCGTGTGTCTGTGTGTGTTTTGTCGGTGTGTATGTGTGTGTTTTGTCGGTGTCTGTGTGTGTTTTGTCAGTGTGTATGTGTGTGTTTTGTCGGTGTGTGTGTGTGTGTGTGTTTTGTAGGTGTGTATGTGTGTGTGTGTTTTGTAGGTGTGTCGGTGTGTGTGTGTTTTGTAGGTGTGTATGTGTGTGTGTGTTTTGTAGGTGTGTCGGTGTGTGTGTGTTTTGTAGGTGTGTATGTGTGTGTGTGTTTTGTAGGTGTGTCGGTGTGTGTGTGTTTTGTAGGTGTGTGTGTGTGTGTGTGCTTTGTAGGTGTGTATGTGTGTGTTTTGTCGGTGTGTGTGTGTTTTGTAGGTGTGTATGTGTGTGTGTGTGTGTGTGTGTGTTTTGTAGGTGTGTATGTGTGTGTGTGTGTGTGTGTTTTTGTAGGTGTGTATGTGTGTGTGTGATCTCTACTTATATTAGATTAGAAGAGAGAAAAACAATCAAATAAAGGATGGCGTATCAATCCAATATAAAGTAGTAAAAATATGCTTCCGTTGGTGTGCAGATGTGTTCATGAACACACTAACTAACTAATGGGACAAGCTGGGCAGATGTGTTCATGAACACACTAACTAACTAATGGGACAAGCTGGGCAGTTTAAAGAAAGAGGCTAAAAACTCACCGTGGGAAAACCTAATCGAATCAAAGTTTTGACAAATTAGGTCAGAGGAGAAGAAGGAGGATGTTGTGTGTGTGTGTGTGTGTGTATGTGTGTCAGAGCCAGTATAAATCAGCACATGACTTGACACTACATTACATTGCATTAGACTTCATATATTTAGCTAACAGATGCTCTTGTCCAGACTACAGAGTGGAGTGAATTCTCAGCTCTAACACACCGCCGCATGACGCTGCAGAACAGAACACAGAATAGAACCACACTGGAGCAGCAGCGGCCGGCGCTGACGGCAGGTTAATGACGTTACAGACAGTGTGTGTGTGTTGGGGCGCAGGGCGTCGCCTCTATGGTGGGGTGATGACCGACACCAGGCCGCGGTGCTGGGGCACTGACCCCCATGTTCCCAGCTTTGTCACTGTTTAGCCAATCATTAGGGCCGTTGTTTAATTATTCAGAGGCTGGGCCGGCCCACGCCACTCAGCCGACCTGATGGAGATGATTGTAGCCGTCAGGGGGCACAGGGATAAATAAGCCTCTCAGATGGCCAGAGAAAAATAAATGATGAGACAGACCAGCCTGTCAGTAGGCCTAGGTAATGAAGACCACAGAAACAGGAAGGGTTAACCTTATTGATCATAAATTAAGCTCAGTGTGTGTTCAGTAAGTCAGTGATGTTAAGTTATAGCCCTCAAATGGACAGATACTATTACATATTGGTGTAATATCTTTCGAGACAGAAACAACTGTTTGGTAGCAGTTCAGAGCAGTAACACTAACACTCACAGTAACACTCACAGTAACACTCACAGTAACACTCACAGTAACACTCACAGTAACACTCACACTAACACTCACACTAACACTCACACTCACAGCAACACTCACAGTAACACTCACAGTAACACTCACACTAACACTCACACTAACACTCACACTCACAGCAACACTCACAGTAACACTCACAGTAACACTCACACTAACACTCACAGTAACACTCACAGTAACACTCACACTAACACTCACACTAACACTCACAGCAACACTCACAGTAAAAGTCACAGTAACACTCACACTAACACTAACACTAACACTCACAGTAACACTCACAGTAACACTAACACTCACAGTAACACTCACACTAACATTAACACTCACAGAAACATTAACACTCACACTCACAGTAACACTTACACTCACAGTAACACTCACAGTCACAGTAATACTAACACTCACAGTAACACTCACATTAACACTCACACTCACACTCACACTAACACTCACACTCACACTAACAGTAACACTGACATTAACACTCACACTAACACTCACACTAACACTCACACTAACACTCACAGTAACACTCACATTCACACTAACACTCACAGTAACACTCACAATAATACTCTCAACACTCACAGTAACACTCACACTAACACTCACAGTAACACTAACACTAACACTCACAGTAACACTAACACTAACACTCACACCAATCTCATCCACCAGCCGGCTCTCTCTCTGTCGAACTGTCTGGTTTCACAGAATGTAAATTGAATGGGAGTCTATGGCAGGAACGGCGAAAACAACCGCTGTTTTAATTGGCTGATCTCTCAGTCCATCACCATCTAGTGCGACCCTTAGAACCTCCCACCTACATTGTGGACTTCAAAGCACCAACAGCGCAAGTGATTTAAACAAGTGAGTCTTAGAAATAGTTTTCACATGTAAACTTTCTATGCCAGAACTCAGAATCAATGGGGCTTCACCAAAAACAATATGGTTAATGTGATGGAACATGTATTTTGATTGGTTGATTTTTGCAATTTTTCAAAGTCCCATCTAATACAACGGTCGCAGGCTTGCTCCCTCTCCCGCCTCGATTCAGAGCCACGCCTAGTGATTGGCTCAGAATTTGAATTGATGAGCATGTCACCCTCCCATGGGGGGACGAGGTTATACACACATACAGGGTCTTCACAGGCAACACTGTTAAAGAAAAGAAAGGCTCATTGTGTTTTAATGCAGCTGCCACACTTGGACATGAACAGGCACTCTGCCCTGTGCCCTGTTCAGAGTTCAGAGTTCAGGCCTGATCCCGGGAGGGCGTGACCTAGATTCCACCCAGAGAGAAAGAGGGATATATCAGACCTGGGTAGAGTTGGGTGGTATCCAGATGTTCATACCGTTTCTGTACCATACCGGGGTATACGGTATTACCGGAAGTGCACACAAGGGGCACTTTTTTATAATCGCTAAAATCCTTTTGTTCAATCTATAGTCACATTTTCAAAACTCGAAACACAACTAGCACAACATCCGTCTGTTGTGGACCATACCATGAACACAATTCATGTTGCTTTCACAGAATATGCAGTCAATCAACACATTTCTACAATGCTAATACTTTTTTCATAATTTTCCCAATACTAAAATGATGGATCTTTCTTGTCTTATTTACAAATGCTTGCACACAGCCAGAAATGAAGACCTGATGTTCAACCTTCAATATAGTATAAAACCTCTACTTCTGCAACAACAGCAGCTCAAAAGCTATATTGAAACAGCTGATAAGCATTTTTGAATGAACAGATCATTGAAACATTGAGATATAGCTGATGTACTGTAAGTTGTGTAAAATAGACCAACCACAGCTGATTCCAATCTCAATCGGAGACATAGCCAGGTGTTGAAGCTCTTTCAATTACATGGATATACACAGTAAAAAGGGGACTCTTTGGATTGATTTTGTTCAATGTGGATACAGAACAACACAGAGGAGCAGAGAGAGAAAAAAATCATGTCTGGACAAGGGAGAGGAATAGTTTGACCAGGGAGTTCAGCCTAATCTCAGACGGTGAACCGCGGCTTCCATTATCCGGAATTTTCAACAAACCAACAGGTAAGTAATGCATTTCACAAGGTCTTCTACCATCATTACTGTTGCTATGTCCCACAGTAACTGTAGGCCACCAGTCCCAATGCAGATACATATGTTGTATTTGTGTTCCTCTAAAGGACGCAACGTCGTCCTCCCTCTGGGGGAAGAGGAAAGATCCTCAGTGAAGACCAAGAGCCATTGTAGGATTGGTCATTGCTGACAACGCAATTAAACAGAGTGAAATTCAGACCAGAATTGTAGAGGACAACCTGGTATTTCACAGTGTGGAAAGCGTCAGCCTGACTACCATTGGCTCGGACTCTGACCAAACGCAGAGTTGGAATGAAACAGTTGTACACAGTTCCTTTTGAAAGGAACAGTGAGCAGGTCAAGGAACTCCGGCACCAATACGTCCAGGTATGGTGACTATCCAATATGTCTTGTTCTACAGTGAGTTTTACACCATGCTACTCTACATGTAAACATGGGTTACAGTACATAGAGTAGGACATAGTGAAAAGCATTTACACATACTGTGTTTGAATTCTTTCAGAGAGTCATGGAGTTGGAGGCTAATCAGACCCCACATGAAATAATTTATGTAGACAAGGCAGGGTTTAACCTGGCAAAAACACATCGGCAGGGAAGAAACGTAATCGGGAACAGGGCCACCGTTGATGTGCCAGGTCAGAGAGGAGCAAATATCACAATGTGTGCTGCAGTCTGGAGTGCTGGTTTGGCCCTGCAGAAATGCCAGATTGGCCCCTACAACACTGAGCGCCTTCTTTTGTTTTAAGATGACCTCCACCAACAACTGGTGCCAGAAGCAGAAAGCGAAACGCTGGGAGGAAACATGAGGACATTGTGATTCCATGGGACAATGTAGCATTCCACCATTCACATGCAATTACAAACTGGTTTGCAGCCCATCCAAGAATGGTTTCCCTTTTCCTCCCCCCTACTCGTCTTTCCTCAACCCCATTGAGGAATTATTTTCTGCCTGGAGGTGGAAAGTGTATGATCATCGGCCACATGACCAAATGTCCCTCCTGGATGCAATGGATGCCGGCTGCAGAGACATCTCAGCTGAAGACTGCCAGGGATGGATAAGACATGCCAAGCGTTTCTATCCAAGGTGCATAGCGAGAGACGACATAAGATGTGAGTCCAACTTGTAAGTCGCTCTGGATAAGAGCGTCTGCTAAATGACTTAAATGTAAATGTAAATGTAAATGTGATGTGGACGAGAACATGTGGCCAAATACTAAAGATGGTATAGATTAGAACAGGACTGTTTATTTTTGTTTTTCCCCTTCTGTGCCTTTTTTTACTGTAATTGTGTTTTATTTTTACACATTTCACTGGCAGCAATTTCATGTTGCTAATAAAGCTTTTACTGCTGAAATTCTGTCACTTACTATTTTTTTTCTACTGTACATTCTATAAAGTAAAGATGACTCATTCACTTTAAGATTGTATGTTGCCAAAAAAAACACACATTCGACACGCAACCAAAAAATGTAGAGTGGTTTACAGTAAGAGGAAACTGAATTATAAAAACAATGGATTTCATATTGTCTATTGTCTGCAGGTAGAACTGAAACATGAAAAGCGATGCAGTTTTTGTAATGCCATTATCTGTTAGTATTTTGAAAGTCGATTGACTATACGTTCCTCTTGGATAGAAAACATGTGCTTGTGTTTTGACAGAATGATTAGATATTGAGTCGGGTTTTCCGTGTTTTGATAGAGTTAGTGTATATAGAGAAAGTTTTTTTGCATTTTGAAATGTAGAGTTAGTATTTAATGAACAATATGTGGTTTTGAGCAGAAAATGTACTATTTGGTTAATTGTGTGATGTGGGTGTGTTGCTGTGTTAAGAGTTTAGTAAAAGGATCTTAAGTATAGGTAAACGCTTGTTAGCAATTGTAAAAAAGTATATATATATAAAAGCAACAGGGATCTTGATCCAGGACAGTATTGAATGTCTCTGCTGGAATCAAGAAGATTGATCTTGACATCTCGCCACTTTGCTAGCAAGTTAGCGAACCAAATGAATAGCTGGAGTTCTGAGCTGGATATCATTTATCTTTTATCTTTTTTAATGGTATTGAAAATCATACTGTCGGTATTTTGAAATACCCCGGTATACGGTATAAACGGTATATCACCCAAGCCTAGTCCTGGGTTCAAATAGGTATGAGACAGAGGGATGAGATAGCAGGATCAAGGGTCTGGATGAGTTGATAGAGGTATGAGACAGAGGGATGAGATAGCGGGATCAAGGGTCTGGATGAGTTGATAGAGGTATGAGACAGAGGGATGAAGAGGCAAAGACGGAGAGGTCTCTTTAACAATGATTAGTGTGTCACTTAGCCAAGCTAAAATACCCTGCTCTACCACACAGGGTGACATCAGGTCACCACCTCAACCTGCCTTCTGACTGGCCGCCGCTGGCCTAAGTCCCGGGCAGGCCTCCCGCTCCCAGCCAATCAGGCTAAAGGGCCATATGTCATCATGGAGATACAGTATTTAGAGCAGATACTGTATTTAGCGTTGACAGCTGATAGCAATATGGAACCTTCTGCCCTAATTACACTCTTTCCTCTCCTCCATGTGTCCCTCTATCTACAGTTGAAGTCAGAAGTTTACATACATCTTAGCCAAATACATTTAAACTCAGTTTTAACAATTCCTGAGATTTAATCCTAGTAAAAATGCCCTGTCTTAGGTCAGTTAGGATCACCACTTTATTTTAAGAATGTGAAATAGTAGAGAGAATGATTTATTTCAGCTTTTATTTCTTTCATCACATTCCCAGTGGGTCAGAAGTTTACATACACTCAATTAGTATTTGGTAACATTGCCTTTAAATTGTTTAACTTGGGTCAAATGTTTCCGGTAGCCTTCGACCAGCTTCCCACAATAAGTTGGGTGAATTTTGGCCCATTCCTCCTGACAGAGCTGGTGTAACTGAGTCAGGTTTGTAGGCCTCCTTGCTCACACACACTTTTTCAGTTCTGCACACAAATGTTCTATGGGATTGAGGTCAGGGCTTCGTGATGGCCACTCCAATACCTTGACTTTGTTGTCCTTAAGCCATTTTGCCACAACTTTGGAAGTATGCTTGGGGTCATTGTCCATTTGGAAGAACCATTTGCGACCAAACTTCAACTTCCTGACTGATGTCTTGAGATGTTGCTTCAATATATCCACAAAATTGTCCTTCCTCATCATGCCATCTATTTTGTCAAGTGCACCAGCCCCTCCTGCAGCAAAGCACCCCCACAACATGATGCTGCCACCCCCGTGCTTCACGGTTGGGATGGTGTTCTTCAGCTTGCAAGCATCCCCCTTTTTCCTCCAAACATAACGATGGTCATTATGGCCAAACAGTTCTATTTTTGTTTCATCAGACCAGAGGATATTTCTCCAAAAAGTACGATCTTTGTCCCCATGTGCAGTTGCAAACCATAGTCTGGCTTTTTTATTGCGGTTTTGGAGCAGTAGCTTCTTCCTTGCTGAGCGGCCTTTCAGGTTATCTCGATATAGGACTTGTTTTACTGTGGATATAGATACTTTTGTACCTGTTTCCTCCAGCATCTTCACAAGGTCCTTTGCTGTTGTTCTGGGATTGATTTGCACTTTTCGCACCAAAGTACGTTCATCTCTAGGATACAGAACACGTCTCCTTCCTGAGCGGTATGACAGCTGCATAGTCCCATGGTGTTTATACTTGAGTACTATTGTTTGAACAGATGAACGTGGTACCTTCAGGCATTTGGAAATTGCTCCCAAGGATGAACCAGACTTGTGCAGGTTTTCTGAGGTCTTGGCTGATTTCTTTTGATTTTCCCATGATGTCAAGCAAAGAGGCACTGAGTTTGAAGGTAGACCTTGAAATACATCCACAGGTACACCTCCAATTGACTCAAATGATGTCAATTAGCCTATCAGAATCTTCTAAAGCCATGACATAATTTTCTGGAATTTTCCAAGCTGTTTAAAGACACGTTTCATTTTAGTGTATGTAAACTTCTGACCCACTGGAATTGTGATACAGTGAATTATAAGTGAAATAATCTGTCTCTAAACAATTGTTTGAAAAATTACTTGTGTCATGCACAAAGTAGATGTCCTAACCGACTTGCCAAAACTATAGTTTGTTTACAAGAAATGTGTGGAGTGGTTGAAAAACGAGTTTTAATGACTCCAACCTAAGCGTATGTAAACTTCCCACTTCAACTGTATTTCTATATTTCCATTCCTCCCACTATCTCTTTCCTCAGTGTGAGAATTGGAGAGAGTGAGTGTCAGTCAGCCATCCTCTCAGACCTGTAGCACTCCACTCACTCTGGCTGAGGAATCAGTGGTGGTGACATCATAAAGAGACTCCAGAGGCATTTAGAGGGACTGTGGCATCTGTAAGTTCTGGGACGGTTCTTACACAAGGCCAGTAGTTTGGCAGTGAAAATACCTGACTAAGACACATACAGTAGATACTATACATATTATAATATATGCCATTTGGCAGACACTTTGATCCAAAACGACTTACAGTCATGTGTGCATAAATGTAGCATATGGGTGGCCCTGGGAATTGAACCCACAACCCTACCAACTGAGCCACACAAGACCAGAGTACCTGGGTAAGTCACTGAGGACATGGGACATGGGATGGAACCACTGCAACCATGTCTTCATAAGTGTAAAAGCACATGTACAGATACAGGATCTTCATTTGAGACAGTTTGCTACAGCAGGAAAATTATTCTGCAGCAACAGGAAATGTGAATTTTTATGTGGATTATAATTAGTGGACATTTGTGTAAGGGGTTGATCCATTTTTTGTAAGGGAAAATCAAGTCTGATATTTCAGTGGAAATGACAAACTTCAGAATCCTTTTTAAACCACAAATATACTACACGTTTAAAATGTTGTGCATTGCAGGAAAGTTATCCTGCAACAGGGTGATCAAATTAAGATCCTGTACACTTACCATCAACCAATGCCCAGAAACAGCTAACAGACATGGGAGAAAGGGTTGGAGAGAGACAGTGTGAATAAAGTGTAAGGGAGGTGAGAGAAGGGTGAGGAGTGTGTGTGTGTCTGTGTGTCTGTGTGTATGTGTATGTGTTGGCACAGAAAATATTCAGTAGCTCTCACCTCTAGGTTTGGGTGTGTCTAACAGGATTGAGGGGTAGAATATGTGAGTATTAAATAAGGATTTAGAGGGCTGATACACTGAGCTTAACACAGCTGGAGGCTCAGCCCAACTGGCAGGGCACGGGCACAAACACAGAAGAAGGCATGCAAATGCACACTGTTAGCATGTTAGCATGTAGCCCTACACACACTTCTCTCCCTTACAGTTTGGTTCAACAGCTCTAGGTCTGTCTTAGATACTCATTCAGGGACCCTGAGGGTTAACCTCCCTCCCTCCCTCCCTCCCTCCCTCCCTCCCTCCCTCCCTCCCTCCCTCCCTCCCTCCCTCCCTCCCTCCCTCCCTCCCTCCCTCCCTCCCTCCCTCCCTCTCTGTCTCCCTCTTTTTCTCTGTCTCTCTGTCTCCCTCTCTCTCTGTCTCCCTCTGTCTCTCTCCCTCTCTATTCAATTCAAGGGCTTTATTGGCATGGGAAACATATGTTAACATTGTCAAAGCAAGTGAAGTAGATAATTAACAAAAGTGAAATAAACAACACAAATTAACAGTAAACATTACACAGAATAAAGACCTTTCAAATGTCATATTATGTGCAAATAGTTCAAGTAGAAAAGGTCAAATAAATAAACATAAATATGGGTTGTATTTACAATGGTGTTTATTCTACATTGGTTGACCTTTTCTTGTGGCATCAGGTCACACTGCTGCTGTGGTGGCGCACTGTGGTAGTTCACCCAGTAGATATGGGAGTTTATCAAAATTGTGTTTGTTCTTGAATTCTTTGTGGGTCTGTGTAATCTGAGGGAAATATGTGTCTCTAATATGGTCATATATTTGGCAGGAGGTTAGGAAGTGCAGCTCAGCTTCCACCTCATTTTGTGGGCAGTGTGCACATAGCCCGTCTTGTCTTGAGAGCCAGGTCTGCCTACGGTGGCCTCTCGATAGCAAGGCTATGCTCACTGAGTCTGTACATAGTCAAAGCTTTCCTTAAGTTTGTGTCAGTCACAGTGGTCAAGTATTCTGCCACGGTGTACTCTCTGTTCAGGGCCAAATAGCATTCTAGTTTGCTCAGTATTTTTGTAAATTCTTTCCAATGTGTCAAGTAGTTATCTTTTTGTTTTCTCAAGACATGGTTGAGTCTAATTGTGTTGCTATCCTGGGGCTCTGTGGGGTCTGTTTGTGTTTGTGAACAGAGCCCCAGGACCAGCTTGCTTAGGGGACTCTTCTCCAGGTTCATCTCTCTGTAGGTGATGGCTTTGTTATGGAAGGTTTAGGAATCACGTCCTTTTAGGTGGTTATAGAATTTAACGTCCCTTTTCTGGATTTACGTTGTACACAGAGGATATTTTTGCAGAATTCTGCATGCAGAGTCTCACTTTGGTGTTTATCACATTTTGTGAATTCTTGGTTGGTGAGTGGACCCCAGACCTCACAACCATAAAGGGCAATGGTTTCTAAGTATTTTAGCCAGATCCTAATTGGGATGTTGAGTTTTATGTTCCTTCTGATGGCATGGAAGGCCCTTCTTTCCTTCTCTCAGATCGTTCACAGCTTTGTGGAAGTTACCTGTGGCGCTGATGTTTAGGCTGAGGTACATATAGTTTTTTGTGTGCTCTAGGGCAACGGTGTCTAGATGGAATTTGTATTTGTGGTCCTGGCAACTGGACCTTTTTTGGAACACCATTATTTCTGTTTTACTGAGATTTACTGTCAGGGCCCTCCTTGGTTGGGGACAGAAGCACCAGATCACCAGCAAACAGTAGACATTTGACTTCAGATTCTAGTAGTCTCTCTGTCTCTCTCTCTCTGTGCCTAAACTCTAAAGCCTTTTCACAACGTGCTGTAGCAGTGCCACTGCAGGGGCCTCACACAGCACAGCTCAGCATGACAGAGTGTTAGCCACAGTGGGTCACTGCCCCTTTAAGGCAGCTTCACGCCTGACCAGACCGTTTCACACAATGAAGTACAGAGTGCCCCCTCAGAGTGCCGAATCAGTGGTTTTGACAACGATATGTGTTAATCAACACACACACACACACACACACACACACACACACACACACACACACACACACACACACACACACACACACACACACACACACACACACACACACACACACACACACACACACACACACACACACACACACAGACAGTGTGTGCCCAGGCCCGGGACCAGGCCCGGGGTGGCAGGGGGCTTATCAGGGGGAGCAGCTGTTTCCTGCTCAGACCCAATGGGCAGCGAGCAGATGAATCACCAGTCCGAGTGGCAACACCAGACTGGTGGCCTCAGGGAAGGGTGTGTATGTGTCTGTGTGTGTGTGTGTGTGTGTGTGTGTGTGTGTGTGTGTGTGTGTGTGTGTGTGTGTGTGTGTGTGTGTGTGTGTGACTGCCCTTGCCCAACATGATGGATGATAGTGTGTGGATTTGAACAGTGTAAATGTAGCATAAAAGCCCTGCCCTGGGGCAGATTGGAGCGGAGAATGCTATCAGAGGAGAGATGGACCAAACTGGAACATGTGTGTGTGTGTCTGCGTGTGTGTGGCGTGCGTCTGGCAGACTTTGGAGTAGACATGTAGAGGAGCTTATAAGAAGGCCTCTGGATATACGGACACACACCAGCTGGCAGAAATACAGACCTATAGACCTATTTCAAAAATAGTGTGTGTGTGTGTGTGTCTCTGTGTGTGTGTCTCTCTCTCTCTGTGTGTGTGTGTGTGTGTGTGTGTGTGTGTGTGTGTGTGTGTGTGTGTGTGTGTGTGTGTGTGTGTGTGTGTGTGTGTGTGTGTGTGTGTGTGTGTGTGTGTGTGTGTGTGTGTGTGTGTGTGTGTGTGTGTGTGTGTGTGTGTGTGTGTGTGTGTGTGTGTGTGTGTGTGTGTGTGTGTGTGTGCTCCAGCTGAGCACTAATAGAGGACAGGTCAGCTGATGGGGGTAGGGGGGGCCAGCCCAGCAGGCTTCTCTTCTGCCCTCTGGCAGCCAGCCGGCCAGCCTGGAGATTACACTCACTACTCATTTACCTAGCCCCGGAGAGAGGGAGGGAGGGGAGAGATGGGAGGGAGAAGGAAAGAGGGAGAGAGGAGAAGGGAGGGAAGGAGGGAGGGATGGGAGGGAGAGAGAAAGAGGGGAGAGAAAAGAGGGTAGCATGAGAGAACTGGAAAGAGAGAGAAGGAAGTGGAGCCAGGAGAGGGGAGAGGCAACTGAGTGAAAGGGGGAGAGAGGAGTGAGTAAGAGGGGGAGAGAGGGAGAGAGAGGAGAGAGGGGGAGATAGGAGAGAGGGGGAGAGAGGGAGAGAGCAGTGAGAGAGAGGGGGAAAGAGGAGAGAAGAGAGGAGTGAGTGAGAGGGGGAGAGAGGTGTGTGAGAGGGGTAGAGAGGAGAGTGAAAGGGGGAGAGAGGTGTGTGAGAGGAGTAGAGAAGAGTGAGTGAGAGGGGGAGAGTGAGAGGGGTAGAGAGGAGAGAGGAGTGAATGAGAGGGGGTGAGAGGAGGAGAGAGGACTGAGTGAGAGGAGCAGAGAGGAGTGAGCAGTACAAATGAGTGTGATGAATTGATTTAATAACTTTAACTGTGGTCTTAATGAAACATAAAAACACACACTAACACACTGCTTCTTTTTAGCCATTGTTGATGGGGAAATACACACACACACACACACACACACACACACAGCGCCCTTTGATGCTGGGGAACATGGGATTCAATTGTTAACAGACTAATCTGAGAACTTGAGTCATCACAATACCTCTGTGCGTTAAGAAAACAATATTACATGACATTTTCCCAGAACTACAGATCTAGCATTAACCCAGAATCAGCCAGCAGTGAAGAAATACTTAGAGCTGTTGTTCTCTGGAAGTCACAGTCTTTTAGACAAAGGGTCAAAACTATGAACGAACCGTAAATTAAAATTCCAGGCTAATCGCCCATAAAAATAAACACGCCCCCAAAAAGTATTAAATATTCAATCAAACTAGGGGTGAGGAAAGTATTTAGGGAATGTCCTCTCAAATATCCCCCCCTTCCCCTATATACTTGTAGGAATCACTAATCTCATCCAATGAACAGTATTTCCCATAAGGTTCCTGCCTGCCTCCACTCACTATGCAAACAGTAAAGCAGAGCTTTGTGACACATTGTCTGGTTCTACAGGATGAACCAAGACAGCTAATGGGATGAGCCCAGGACCCTGAGACCCTGACTGGAGAGAGAGAGAGGCAGCACTGGGAAAAGCAGGGCCCGACCTATCAGACTACCACTCCTACTACCGGTGGTGCCTGCTGGGCTGGTAGCACTATCCACAGCCCCCTGACAGATCTGGGGCATGGAGGGGTTAGATTTAGGGCCTGGAAGACCAGACACTCCTGCTGAGTGGGGGTGGTAGGGTGTGGGGGTTGAGGATGACATGCGGGGTGAGTGGATGGGAGTACAGCAGAGAGAGAGTGATAGCCTGATAGCACTTGAAGAAGCCACCATCAGCATGTCTGTCTGTAGTCCATTTTTCAAACAAGCCCAATCGCCTGCTTGACTATATGTTGGGTAACAGCGACAGACAGACAGACAGACAGACAGACAGACAGACAGACAGACAGACAGACAGGCAGGCAGGCAGGCAGGCAGGCAGGCAGGCAGGCAGGCAGGCAGGCAGGCAGGCAGGCCTGGCTACATTAATTTACTAGATACGTGGGGATGTCAGTGGGGTGTCTGTCTCTGTCTGAGAGTCTGTCTTCCTGTCCATCTCTGCACTCATCCTCCCTGTCTGCCTCCTCCTCTCCCTGCCCTCTCTTTAAACCCCAGTCCCCTCCCTCCTCCCCCTGTCAGAAGAGTTGAGCCCTCACAAGGGTAACATCAACCCAACACTTATGACAATGATGTACCATATTTCACTGTGACATTTGCCAGATGCACATATGCCTGGAATGCTGTGCTCTCGTGAGTGAATGACAACCGTCAGTGGGTCCCTCATGTTCTGTGTGTGTGTGTGTGTGTGTGTGTGTTTGTGAGAGTGAGAGTGAGAGTGAGAGTGAGAGTGAGAGTGAGAGAGAGAGAGAGAGAGAGAGAGAGAGAGAGAGAGAGAGAGAGAGAGAGAGAGAGAGAGAGAGAGAGAGAGAGAGAGAGAGAGAGAGAGAGAGAGAGAGAGAGAGAGAGCCTTCTGTTCATGCGAAAGAGAGACAGAGTGATAGAGGGAGAGAGACGCAAAGGAGAGGATGAGAGGATGATGAGAAAGACTGAGAGGATGATGAGAAAGACTGAGACTGAGAGGATGATGAGAAAGACTGAGAGGATGATGAGAAAGACTGAGAGGATGATGAGAAAGACTGAGAGGATGATGAGAAAGACTGAGAGGATGATGAGAAAGAAAGAGGATGAGGAGAAAGAAAGAGGATGATGAGAAAGAAAGAGGATGATGAGAAAGACTGAGAGGATGATGAGAAAGACTGAGAGGATGATGAGAAAGATAGACGATGATGAGAAAGAAAGAGGATGAGAGAGGATGACGACAAAGAGAAGGGGGTTAACAAAGAGAAGGAGAGAGTGGTAAAAAGAGAGAGAAATTGAAGAGAAAGAGAGAGGGGATGAGAGGATGAGAGGGAGGGACATCTGCTCCAGTTCCCCTCACACCAATGTGACACATGAGAGATGATGTAAGCAGCGCTGCCTTCATTTGTTAAGATTTTCCTCCTTCTGAGTCTTGCTTTGTGTTGTATAAACATTACGAAACGTGCTGCCTGAGAACCAACCATCTCTGGTGCTGGGCCCTTCACTCACATAAGTCTACATGCATGTCCTCATCTCATGCTGGGCCCTTCACTCACATAAGCCTACATGCATGTGCTCCTCTCATGCTGGGCCCTTCACTCACATAAGCCTACATGCATGTCCTCATCTCATGCTGGGCCCTTCACTCACATAAGCCTACATGCATGTCCTCCTCTCATGCTGGGCCCTTCACTCACATAAGCCTACATGCATGTCCTCATCTCATGCTGGGCCCTTCACTCACATAAGCCTACATCATGTCCTCATCTCATGCTGGGCCCTTCACTCACATAAGCCTACATGCATGTCCTCATCTCATGCTGGGCCCTTCACTCACATAAGCATACATGCATGTCCTCATATCATGCTGGGCAATTCACTCACATAAGCCTACATCATGTCCTCATATCATGCTGGGCCCTTCACTCACATAAGCCTACATGCATGTCCTCATATCATGCTGGGCAATTCACTCACATAAGCCTACATCATGTCCTCATATCATGCTGGGCCCTTCACTCACATAAGCCTACATGCATGTCCTCATATCATGCTGGGCAATTCACTCACATAAGCCTACATCATGTCCTCATCTCATGCTGGGCCCTTCACTCACATAAGCCTACATCATGTCCTCATCTCGTGCTGGGCCCTTCACTCACATAAGCCTACATGCATGTCCTCATATCATGCTGGGCAATTCACTCACATAAGCCTACATGCATGTCCTCATCTCATGCTGGGCCCTTCACTCACATAAGCCTACATCATGTCCTCATCTCATGCTGGGCCCTTCACTCACATAAGCCTACATGCATGTCCTCATATCATGCTGGGCAATTCACTCACATAAGCCTACATACATGTCCTCATCTCATGCTGGGCCCTTCACTCACATAAGCCTACATGCATGTCCTCATCTCATGCTGGGCCCTTCACTCACATAAGCCTACATGCATGTCCTCATCTCATGCTGGGCCCTTCACTGATTTCTGAAAAATGGCGCCGGAGGAGATGGCCGCCGTTCTACGGTCTCCTAACCAGTTGTGTTACTATGTGTTTTTTTTGCGATATTTGTAAATGATTTTGTACATAATGTTTCTGCAACCGTATCTTACGGCAGAAAAGAGCTTCTGGAGATCAGGACAGCGATCCCTCACCTCGGATTAGACAAAGACTTTTTCAACAACAACAAGCAGGACTCACACGATATTCTCCAAACACCCGGCAGGGCCGACATCTCAATTGTTCGCAAGAGGAAGCGACGCAGAGGAAGTAGAGCCGGATGCCTCGTCAGGACCCGCAGAAGGCGAGTAGGAAAGCTGCCGTTACCGCCAATATTACTCGCCAACGTGCAATCATTGGACAATAAATTAGACGAGGTACGATCACGAATATCCTACCAACGGGATATCAAAAACTGTGACATCATATGTTTCACGGAATCGTGGCTGAATGACGACATGGATATACAGCTAGCGGGATACACGCTGCACTGGCAAGATAGAACAGCACACTCCGGTAAGACGAGGGGGGCGGTCTGTGCATATTTGTAAACAACAGCTGGTGCACGAAATCTAAGGAAGTCTCTAGATTTTGCTCGCCTGAAGTAGAGTATATTGTGATAAATTGCAGGACACACTACTTGCCTAGAGAGTTCTCAACTATACTTTTTGTGGCTGTTTATTTACCACCACAATCAGATGCTGGCACT